>NC_092382.1:17474737-17774737 GCF_030028105.1 Mobula birostris
CCAATTTACTTTTCCATGATTCTTCGCACACCATTGTAATTATCCGTCCACTAATTCAATACTGTTTCGTATCGCCTCCTACTATCTTTGACCAAGTTCATGATAAAAGTTGGAGTGTTGTGTTCACTATTTCAAAAAGGTCACCCATTGTGACATCTGCCTAATACTAGGTACAGTATGTTTTTTCCTCAAGTTGGCCCATTCACAGACTATGTCAGGAATCCTTCACAACACATTGTGCCACATGATCCCCTTTTGGAATTAGGAGGTGGGAATAAACATCAAGAAAGTTGAGGTCAACAATGATAACAACTCTGTTGCATTTGCTCGTTTCCAAAATCTGTCAAGTTATCTGCTCCTCATTATTCCAGTGGCTTTGTGGAGGCCTATAGAATACTTCCAGAATGATACTGCCCGTACTTTTTCTGACTTTCACCTATACGGGGTCTGTCGATAGGCCCTACATGATGTCCTCTGTTTCTGTAGCTGTGATACCATCCCTGATTAGCAATGACATTTGTCCCCGTTTCATCTCCCTCCATATGCATTCTGAAACATCTAAACCCTGGAGCACTAAACAGCTAATCCTGCCCTTGTAACGGTCAAGTCTGTCTAATTGCGATAACATGTACCATCCATGTACTAAACCATGTTCTAAGTTACTCTCATTCTCAATGCTAATTGTATTGAAGTAAACACACTGCAAACCATCCAACTGACCAAATGATGCCCTGTCCAAAGCCGATCCTTCCACAGTCAATCTGAACATTGCATCTCTCCTTAGATCAGCCGCTCCATCATCTGACCTAACATTTTGGTTCCCATCCCACAACGACTGTGTTTAATCCGACTCCAGCAACTCCAGCAAACGAGGCTGCAGGGACACTAGTTCATCTCAAGCACTTTTAGGCTTCTTCGGTCTCAGTCCAGCTATTTCCTACCTTCCTTGGTACAGAAATGCAATCTCTAAAGAACCAGTGTTTGAGTAAATAAAACTCATCAAACTTTCTCCTCACTGAATCAATGGAAACTCCGAGTCAGATGGGTTCTCTCCAGTTGGTGCTCTCAGTCCTCGGCCCGGTTCATTGGTGCTGTTACCTCATCTTCAGTTGTGGTTTTCTCCCAGTCGTGGGCTTTCCTTCCAATAAATCTTTCAGCCCAGGTCTAACTTTAACCAGAGAGATAATGAAGCATGTTAACAATACAAAGGATAACAAAGCATTAAACTCATTGAAATTTAAATCTTGAACGCATATATAATTATCCAAGTGAAGAAATTTATAACTGTCCCTCACACTTAAAAAAAAACTGACATGGGATACAAAAGAACACACACAAAATCCCGGAGGAACTCATCAGGCCAGGCAACATCTGTACGTCGACTCTGCTCTTTTCCTTAGCCGCTGCCTGGCCTGCTGAGTTCCTCCAGCATTTTGTGTGTGTTGCTTGTATTTCCAGCATCTGAAGATCTTCTCTTGTTTGTGATGGGATACAAAGAAGTCATCACTCAGCCATGGTATAAGATGCAAGTAATAATACATAGGAGTAGGATTAGATGATTGGATCATTCTCGTCTGCTCCACAATCGATCATGGAGGATTTTATTTCCCAACACCGTATTCTTGATTCCCTGCTATAATTCTCAACCTATTTAGCAAACCAGAACATGAATATACCCAACGATAGCCTCCACCACCTTCTGTGGTAAAAGATTCCACACATCACCCAACCTTTGACTACAGTAATTTCTCTCATCTCAGTTTTAAAGTGAAGTTTCTTTATTCTGAGGCTGCACTCCCAGATCCCAGACTCTCCGTCTAATCAAGACACAATCTCCATTCTCATGTATCCATGCTTGGTGTAAATAATCACCTCCGCCCTAACTCCTCCCCCCCATTAATCCCCAACCACCATCCCTCTGAACACAGGCCCAGGGCCATCAAATGCTCCTCATGCATAAAGCTCATTATTCCTCACCTTATTCTTGTGAACCTTGTTATCAATAACTGTACTGAACACATTCCAGGATTAGCAGGACAATTGGTACCACTATAACTGACTGGGAAAAGCTCTGGTTTCTCTACTCTTTGACCAACTCTCACAAAATGAGAGCTGCTGCACTGGACCATTTTCAGGAGATTTAAAGTGTTCCAGGGTGAATGTATTAAAGAGAAACTGGAATCACGAGAAACGCTCAGCAGGCAGGGCTGTGGGAAGAGGGACAAAGTTAACGATTCGGTTTCCTAATCTTTCGTTAGAATAGATTCAAACATTATTCAGTTTTTGGTGGACATTCTCGGGTTGTTTTCCTTGGAGCGGCAGGGACTAAGGGGAGATGTGATAGAGGTTTATAAGATCATGAAGGGCACAGATAGGGTAGACAGAATCAGAATCTGGTTTATCATCACCGGCATTTGACGTGAAATTTATTAACTTAGCAGCAGCAGCTCAATGCAATACATAATCTCACAGAGTGAGAGAAAAAAAATAATAAATGAAATAAAACATAATAATAAATAAATAAATCAATTACGTACATTGAATAGATTGTTTAAGAATGTGCAAAGACAGAAATACTATATATTAAAAAAAATGTGAGATAGTGTCCAAAGCTTCAAAGGCCATTTAGGAATTGGATGGCAGAGGGGTAGAAGCTGTTCCTGAGTGTTTGCCTTCAGGCTTCTGCACCTCCTACCTGATGGTAACAGTGAAAAAAGGGCATGCCCTGGCTGCTTGAGGTCTTCAATAATGGACGCCGCCTTTCTGAGACACAGCTCCGTAAATATGTCCTGGGTACTAGTGCCCAAGATGCAGCTGACTAGATTTACAACATTCAGGGATTCTATTTGATAGGTTTCAACCCAGTTTCCCAGTTGCACACAGCACCATTTCACAACAGACTGAACTCATTCCAAGGCAACGTACTAAAAAGCTGCCAATGAAATGAACACTCAATGGATAAAGATAATCTGTGGAAAGATAATATTTCAGGTTTAACACCCTGTGTCAGAATGGCTTTGAACAATTTCTGAGTTGATTTCAGGTCTCCAGCATCTTGAGTGTTTCTTTCATTTCCAGCTGCTCACAGACAGGTGAGAGTGAGTGGGAATTTCCAAACACGGTGAGAATACTGAAGCTGGGGTCAATAACCAATGATGCAAGCACTGAACAGCTCATTCCAGTTACTCACTACCTCTGTGTATTGAGACTACCTCTCAGGTCTCTCCGATCTTTCTGGTCTTTTGTATCTGTGCCCATCGGCTGGGAAACGAATCCAGGTGTATGTGACTGGGCAGCAAAGGTTTACAGACTACGCAAGGAAAAAATAGGCTTGACTGTACCAGTGATGTCCACCTCCATGGCACTCTAAACAATATTTCGAAGAATGCAACAGAAGCCAGCCAGGAAAGTTAACAGCCTCAGAGCTGAGTGGTGTGCACATTAACGCATTGAATCTTCACAGCCATGGCCAACACTTCACACATCCAGGCTGCCGGTCCCACATGCTTCAAATCAACCGCCACCATGCCTGTACCAAAGAACTCTACACATCGAGAACAAAGCGACTACTGCCCGGTGGACCTGACACCAATCAGCATTGAGTGCTTTAAACGGACATCAAAAACCCCTTCCCTCTTTCACTGGGCATTCACCAATATGCTTTCCGACCGAATGGCTCTATGTCAGATGACAAAGCATCTCTCATTCACCTTGGCCTGACACATCTAGAAATCAAAAACTTTTGTGTCAGAATGTTGCTTCTGGATTTCAGTTTGGCATTCAAACTATTGTCCCATTGACCTTGCTGAACAAATTCCTCCTCCTCCGTCTAAACACAGCACTGTGCAACTGGGTGGTGGACTTCCTAACCAACAGACGACAGACAGTCAGGGTTCACATATGGTCCTCCCTTCCCATCATACTCAACTGTGTGACCCTCAGCCTTGTGCTGGGACCACAACTGTACACACTGCTCACACACAATTGCAAATCTAAACTCCCGAGCAAGGCCTACCCGACATCAGGCACACATACACATAATGATGCTGCAAAAATGCCAGTAATATCATTAAGGGCCCCATGCACCTTGGTCATGGATTGTTTGTCACATCCATCAGGGAAGAGGCTACGCAATATCCATGCCAGGATAATCAGCCTCAAAACAATTATTTTACCTCAGCAGTAAGCTTGATCAACACCTGCACTCATTAACCCACCTCTCTACACATCCACTACCACTAGTTTAAAATTTCCTGACCTGAAGGAGTCGAGTAAAGCTAATATCGTTTGGCAGTATTGGAGAGGATCGACGATTATTGACTCTTCATTCAAGAAAGAGTGATCTGCATGAGATAGCCTCTGCTAAAGCAGAAAACGTTGCGCACTGTCTATTCTACAGAGGGAACGGACAGTTCCTTTCAACTGTTTTATTTTCGTCATCGTGAATCCTGAGCGCAAGCAGGTATCGGCTGGGACCAGTAGGAACATCAGCTCCTCAAAGAATGTTTTACTTCAAGAACGCCTCTCCTAGTTGACTGTATAAATCTCTTGGACTTTCAAATTTACCATTCTAAGAACTGTGTTCCAATTTACCTCTTTAAGACTGTGTTCGCATTTACCGCTTTAAGAACTAATACTGAGTTTGGCGGTTTGTTAAATGGCCGCACAGCAGTTTACTTCTGGTTAAGGTTTTTGTTTGTTTATTTTTTTTTATTAATGTCGAGCAGAGTTCAATAAATGTTTGTTTGTTTATAAAACCTGACTGATTTCTATATTTATTGTTGCCGGTCACATGACAGAGTCACCATATGTCCAGGCACTCCTGTGCCAAACGCCACCTTATGGACATACAATCATTATTTTTAAGCTATCATACTGTATGTATACTGTTTTTTTTATTATTAATGTGGTCTCTATCGTTTTTCTCTGTCTTGCTTTGGATCCACAGTAACAATTATTTTGTTCTCCTTTACACTTGTGTACTGGAAAGACATTAATCAGTTTTGAATCCTGAACCCTGGGGAAAATACCACGACCAACAACATTATCTATATTCTCTCTTGCTTTTATAAACTTCTACAGTGTCACCCTCATTCTCCTGTGGAATCAGGATATATCTCGGCCAACCTCTCCGTATTACTGGGCCCTCTAGTCCATGCAGCATCCTCAACAATCTCTTCTGTACCCTCTCCAGTTTGATAATCTCTTTCCTACAATAGGGTGAACACAACTGTACTCGGTGTAGTCTCAACAACAATTTATATAACTACAATATAATGTCCATAATCGAGAACTCAATGCCGTGCCTGATGGAGACCAGCATGATTAAACCTTCTTTTCGCCCTTCTATACTTGTATGTCCACTTTCAGTGAACTGTATACTTGTACTGCCAGGTCGCTCTGTTCCACAACACCCCGTGCTCTCCCATCCACTATACCAGTCCTACCCTGGTCTGATTGTCCATGTTGCACCATCTCCCATTTCTCAGCCCATCTCCATAACTGACCTAAGGACCCCTTGAAACTGATTGTGACCTGTTGCAATCTGAAGCAGACTCCCGAATATTGTGTCATACTTGTTAACCATGCCATGTAAATTCATGTCAAATTAATGGCATGATCAATGAGTTACAGAGGTCTCAATACTGACACACACTCCACTCGTCACAAGCCCCATTCATTAAATATGTTTTCATCATCAGACTCTGGTCTGACCGTCCTCTGCAATCCCCAGTGAATCCCACGTGCCCCAACCTTTCAGATCTGCTGGCATGCAGGATCTTGCCAGAGGCTTCACCTTTACCAAAGTCCACATGGACAACATCACTACCCAACTTCATTTATCCTTACAGTTCTCTTCAAAAATCTCTAGTATACTTGACAGACATGACATCCCACTGAGTGGTGCAGACGGTGATTTCCCCACAACCAGAGTCCAAACGCTGTAACTTCAGCTTCACTACAGACTGAGGAATTCCGATCCCAGCTGTACAGTTACCAACCTGGACTGAAGCCTGTATACTGCAATTTCCATATCTCCGAGACTCCATCCTAATATCATAACCCACACACAAACTCCCCTGGTACGCTTTATTTTTTTGTACAATTACCAATCTGGACTGCAGCCTGTGCATTGCCAGTTCTATATTCTCAGAGACTCCTTCCCAATATAACTCGCACACAGACACCCCTGGGATGTATTGGTGCCGGCAATTTGCCGCGGTGTTCCTGCCATTTCCGATTCACAAACTAAGGTGAAACTGGAACCCAATGATCCTCTGCCGAGGCCGGGGCTCAGGCAGGTTCACCGTTCAGTAGATTGTGAGAGGATGCAGATACACTTAAACTTGTCCCTAGCAGCTAAACTGAGCACATTTGATCACCATCTGAGTGCTGTGTGGGATCTTACCCAGCACAGCTGGCTGCCATGTTTCCCACAGTGTAGCAGGAACAAAATGTAAAATTATCAAATAGAAAATGCTGGGAACTGAGTACATCAGGCTACATCTGTGAAAAGAGAAATAGTGAAAGACCCAGTTTCAGAAGTGGGACTCTCCAAGATGCTGTAGATCTGCTGAGCGTTTCCAGTGTTTTCTTCTTCTTGCTTTAAATTGCAAACAGCTGTAGTTTTTTGTTTCCCCCCTCTATTTATTGCACAAATATTAACTGATTGCAAATTGTTTGGCACACCCCGAACTGCTCAACAATTTTGTGTAAATGCCACCTTCACCCCCACCAGTTTGTAAGCTCTGAGTACATTCCGACTCTGGTGTAATACATCCCATACAGTCAATGCTCACAGCATCCTTTCCTGCCACTGTCATTCTCTTGCATTTGCTCCTGAGGCCACTGTCTCTACGCTGAGAGGCGGTGACCACAGAGATATGAAAATCTGCAACACCCCTAGCAGCTCTGACGGGCTGTTACCCTGGAAACGGAGGAAGTGGCTCACCAAATTTAACCGAAAAAGGAAATAACAAACTCACCACAGATGCCGTGCGTTACATTATGACAAAGATTAACACTGCAGCCATTTTGTAACAGTGAAACTAAAATTATAACGGCTGATTTTACCCTACATCGCGCTGTATTCAGTGACACCTCTTTGAAAACTCAATGTGGTAAAAAAAAACACTTCACAATGTAGGAAAAGTTTACAAGAAAGATTGCTGAAATATATTGAGATACATACTGGACAGAGGATGAACAAGTTGGTTGATACATATCATTCAAGTGATGGGATACAGGTTCCCCCGGTGCAACTCAACGGATGAGTTTCGTCCCAGCATCACCACCTGAGCCCCTCCTAGGATCAGAGCAACAGGTACTGAGCACGGCTCATCTCAGGCGGGTCGGTGTAAAAGTCCCAGAACCCGGACCGACCCCGGCAGGTTGCATCCAGGAAGCGCGACGAAGCCGTCAGTTCGGGGAAGTTAACGGGCCTCACTGCCCAATATCAGGCCACGCCCCACGGGACCGACCTCAGTTCTTACCGATGGGAAATTTTTGGTCTCGTTCCCCACTCAGGACCGGCCTCAATACTCACCGAAGGGAGCTTGATTTCTTTGCCCCGCAGACAAGTGAGCCGTCCACAGCTTCCCACCAACGATCCGATTCTACACAGCACGTAAAGAAAACCAACCGCCCATCCGGGGGTTGGAGTACTTGCTAAATGATAGCCGCGTCATCAGTGCGTGGGCGGGGCCTAGGAAGCAAAACTCTGCAGATGCTACTGATATGCGTCGAAATAGGAGTGGGAAGCGGGATCACGTGATGTGTTGAGCGACTCCCACCTGAAACGGTGACTCTGCTCCTCGCCCCTCACACGCTGCCCGACCCACTGCCGCATTTTCCACATTATTTCATATTTACACCAGCTACATTTTTAATATTCCCTCTTCACCTTCCCCGTCCCCATAGCTCCATCCACCCATTCCCCAGCTCTCAGAGTTACGGGTTCAATTTCCATCCCGTTCTGACACACAGTTCAGACCCAAACAGGAATTGTGCAGGTTTCATTCAAATCACTTCCATGCTTATAAATACTAATTTTTATTCACATTCCACCGGCCTCACAGGACAACAACACTAAAACTTCATGTACGAAACATCAGGAGGTGGCAACTCAGTCCCTCAAGTAATCAACAAGATGGCGGCTGCTCTCCCATTTCAGCCACATGTTTCTACCTGATCCTTATTTCCTCGATCCCTTCGGTCTTCACACATCTGCTGATCTCTGTTTTATGTGAAGACGATTACCGACTCTTCATCGTCCTCCAGGAATCAGGCTGGTGAATCGTTATAACAAATACTCTCTAACCTCTTTGTTAATCCTCTATGGAATTAATTTCCATCTTCTGCAGCCCCGTGTTGTCCCAACCACTCACCTCCCACCCCTGTCACTATTTCCACCTTCCCACCTCCCCCCTCAGCTGGATCCACCTCTCACTCCCCAGCTCTTGCCCCATCCCCACCCCTCACCTCTTTTCTCTGACTATTTCCCGTCCACTCTCAGTCCAGAGGGAGGGTCCCGGCCCGAAATGTTGACGGTCCATTTCCCTCCACAGATGCTGCCCGACCCACTGAGTTCCTCCGGCAGTTTGTTCTTTGGTCTGTATGACTCGTGTTAGTGTGGGGAGTGGGATTTTACACCATATTCCAGGTACAATCTCGACAAAGCCCAAGTAATTATTATGGTAATTAGTTCACTTAAACACGAGGAATTCTGACAAACGCTGGCAACGGAAAGTAACACTTACAAAATGCGAAAAGAACTTAGCACATCAGGCTAAGAGTGTGGAAAAGAGTAAACAGTCGACATTTTGACAAAAAAAGCCTTCTTCGTTCCTGAGGAGGAAGGGGGAAGATATCTGAATACAATTGGACGGGGAGGAGAAAGAGACGAGCTGGAAGGTGATAGGTGAAGTCAAGTGATGGCAGGTCAAGAGTGGAGGAGAATCAGAGACTTCTCAATAGGAGAAAGGGAAATAGGTGACCCAGAGGAAGTTATAGGCCGCTGAGGAGAAATGAAAGCATGACAGTACAGAGTGCGAAATAGAGATGTTTGGGGGGGGGGCGGTATTTGTTTACAGGAAGGAAAATTCAATATTCATACAATCAGGTTGGAGGGGCCTCAGATGGAATATAAGGTGTTGCTCCTCCACCCACAGGGTGGTCTCACCTTGGCACAAGGTGAGGCCTTAGATCAAGACATCGGATGAGGTATCAGAGATCTGTCTCTGACAGAGAAGGAGAGAGAGAGGAAGAGAGAGAGAGAGAGAGATGAGGAAAGGGGACAGAAGTGTCAGAGATAGACCAACTTATACCCAATAACTCTTGCAATAAATTCAATATACCTTTGACCTCCCTCGCTGCATACTGTACCTCAGTCTCTCACCATTTAAAAGACACTCAGTGTTTCTGTTTCTCCTGCAGAAGTGGGTAATCTCACATTTCCCACTTTGGGCTCCAGCTGAGCTGATGCTCCCATTCACATCTCCTGCCTCCGTTACCCCCGAAACATCACAACAAAAGACAGAGAACATAGAACAGTACAGCACAGAAACAGGCCCTTCGGCCCACAATGTTGTGCTCAGCCAATTCAATTAGTGATCAAATGTCCAAATCAAGTAATTCGTTCTGCCTGCACAATGGCCACAATACTTCTATTTCCCTCTCACTCACGTGCCAACCTAAACATCTCTTGCAAGTTCCCAATATATCTGCCTCGACTACTACCCTAGGGAGCACATTTGAGCCACACCACTCTCTGTGGGAAAATAAACCTGCCTCTCACATTTCCTTTGAAAATACCCCATCCGGCATTAGACATTTCAACCCTGGGAGAAAAATATTTTCTCTCTCTTCTACCTATGCCTCTAATAATTTTATAAACCTCATTCAAGTATCACCCCAGCCTGCACCAGTCTAGAGAAATGGACTTGCGTAGAACACTCAATTTAAATTCGTTCTCCTACAGCACAGAGTTTGTCCAACCTCTCATTATAGTTCATGCCTTTCAACCAATATCCACCCACCCCACTGGAAACTCTGCTTCGTTGCAGAACGAGGAACATCCAGCTCTATCTGTAGAAGCATAAAGCTGGGCCAAAGCCAAAGCCAAAACTCTGCCAGTTCCATAATCCTAGATTCCTCATCCCATGATTATAGAAGCATCAACACTCCCAGGACTCTTTCCAGTCGGTAATATGATGCAGTATCTTGGCTATTCCTCGTTCTAAAATTAACACTCTTCCCCCATCCCACAACAGAACTGGAACATGATGATGCTTGAACTGGGCGGGGAACCTGGCCCATGGTCACCAGTGAGTGGGAATATATTTCAATATATAACATTGGAGAAAGATAGGAACAGACAAGTTAGAAAAGCGTTTAATTGGAGTAAGGGGAATTATGAGGCTATCAGGCAGGAAACTGGAAGTTTAAATTCGAAACAGATGCTCTCAGGGAAAATACGGAAGAAATGTGCCAAGTGTTCAGGGGATATTTGTGTGGAGTTGTGCATAGGTACATTCCAATGAAGCAGGAAAGTTATGGTAGGGTACAGGGACCATGGTGTACAAAGGCTGCAATAAATCTAGTCAAGAAGAAAAGAAAAGCTTACAAAAGGTTCAGAGAGCTAGGTAATGTTAGAGATCTCGAAGATTATAAAGCTAATAGGAAAGAGCTTAAGAAGGAAATGAGGAGAGACAAAAAGGGGTCATGAGAAGGCCTTTGCGGACCGGATTAAGGAAAATCCCAAGGCAGTCTAGAAGAATGTGAAGAGCAAGAGGATAAGACGTGAAAGAGTAGTACCTATAAAGTGTGACAGTGGAAAAGTATGTATGGAACAGAAGGAAATAGCAGAGCTACTTAATGAATACTTTACTTCCGTATTCACTATAGAAAAGGATCTTGGTGCTTATAGTGATGACTTGCAGCAGACTGAAATGCTTGAGCATGTAGATATTAAGGAAGAGGATGTGCTGGAGCTTTTGGAAAGCATCAATTTGGATAAGTCACCGGGACCGGAAGAGATGCACCCCAGACTACTATGGGAGGTGAGGAATGAGATTGCTGAGCCTCTGGCGATGAACTTTGCATTATCAATGAGAACAAGAGAGGTTCCGGAGGATTGGAGGGTGGCTGATGTTGTTCCTTTATTCAAGAAAGGGTGTAGAGATAGCCCAGGAAATTATAGACAGGTGAGTCTTACCTCAGTGGTTGGTAAGTAGATGGCGAAGATCCTGAGAGGAAGGATTTATGAATATGAGGAGAGGTATAATATGATTAGGAATTGTCAGCCTGGCTTTGTCAAGGGCAGATCGTGCCTTACGAGCCTGATTGAATTTTTTGAGGATGTGACTAAACATATTGATTAAGAAAGGGCAGTAGTTGTAGTGTATATAAATTTCAGCAAAGCATTTGATAAGGTGCCCCATGCAAGGCTTATTGAGAAAATAAGGAGGCATGGGATCCAAGGGGACATTGCTTTGTGGATCCAGAACTGGCTTGTCCACAGAAGGCAAAGAGTAGTTGTAGACGGGTGGGATAGTCAGACTGGCTGGTCATGTCTAATCAAATTATTGAGATTTCTGAGGACGTTATCAAGTAGCTTGATGACGGGGATGTGGGAGCCATTGCCTACTTTGACATTAACAACCTGTTTGATAAAGTTCTGCATGAGAGTCTGGTCCAAAAGGGAAAAGTCCTTAGAATTCAGGATGAAGCAAGTGGAGAAGCCAGGCAGTGCTTCCAGCTGTTTGTCTCTCTGAATGTAGGCATGAGACTCGCGGGGTGCTGCAGGGAAAGCGACTGGGTGATTGGCATTCATATTAATGATTTAGATAACAGATGAAAATGCGGCAAACTGGAGCAGCAAATACCTGGATTATACCGAGATGAGGATGCAATAGACAGCGAGAAAGACTACCGAGGGCACATGGTGCTCTGGACAAGCTGGGAAGTTAGGTTACAAACTAGCAGAGGACATTTAATGCAGAATATAGTGGGCTGTTACAATTTGGCAAGAAAAAAAAACAGGAAATGACTGACACAGTGAATGCCAATGTTCTGGAGTGTGTGACAGAACAAACTGACATGGGATTACAGATGACACCACAGTAAGTTGTATCCAGAAGCTACCAATGCAAGGCACACTCAAACGATAAAGAACCACTAATAAACAAAAGGGAAAATAACTGACTTCACATCATGTGGCATGAGCTTCATTATTACAAAGGTTAACACTGCAGTGAATTTGTAACTGAGAAACAAATATTGTAATGGCTGATTTATCTTGCGTTGTGTTTTATTCCATTAACCCTGTGATAGCTCTAGCTAATTCAGCGAACTTTATTTGAGTATGAGAACCGAATTCAGGAGAATACTGCGAAGCTAATGACACTTGAAGAGGACATTGAAGATACAATTAAACTCTGCAAAGAGTGATCTTTATCCAATGATAAAATGCTGAAAAGGATCATCAGTCTCGAAAATAGAAACAGGAGAAGTAACATGCGAATCCTGGGTCTTGAAGAATCAATTGAAGGTGCTGACCCTACAAATTTTTTGCAAACTTTCTGAATCAGCTTTTCCCTGCTTTATTCACTTCCGAGCTGACTTAGAAGCCATTGTCCTTGGCGGCGAAACCCAGCTCGGTCGGACTAGCCTTTCATGAATTTCAAATTAAGGACCTTTTAATTTGCCATACCCAGAGAGAAGGAATGATCGATTTCCAAAATTACAAGGTTAGATTTGTGGAAGACTATTCGCCTGAAGTTTTGGCTGATTGCATGAAATATAAACAAGTTATGTTGGAATCTTATAATAAAGGATATAAACCATCCCTTCAGTTCCCCGCACGTCTGAGTATTGTTTTGAAGAACGGATTGCGAAAAAGAATAAGTTCAGTTGAAGATGCAAAAGAGTTTCTAAAGGATGAAGTCTAACACTTATATTTCTTATTTGATCAAATTTTTTCTTCTGTTAATATGAATTTGAAATAAGGTTTTATTAAACTCATGTTTTCGCTGTTCATATATTGTCTTTTGTTATATATTTTTTTGATACTACTTTATTTTATCCCGTTTTGAGGCTTTATTTTAATATAGCTTTCTTTGAATTTGTTTGAAGTGATCCTTTCATATTTTTGAATACCGAGTTATTTTACTTTTTATGTTGTGTCTTGGTAGGGACATAATGACCTTGCAGGACTGGAGTTTTTTTTTCTGTCAACGGGATTTTTGGGGGCCGGTACTTAGTTCTCAGCTCGCTGACTGTCTATTGGTCAGCTTTCTCGCTTTGGGTAGGGGAGGCGGTAGGGCCTATTTCTCTCTGGGAGCTCTGTTGGGTTGAATGTATGATTGTTCATTTGAATACCTTACTTTACCGTTTGCTTTCTAGTTTTAATAACTTATGGCCAGATCTTTTAATTACTTGTTGATTGGTATTTAAAATGGTTCAAAATATTAACCTGTTTAGTTTGAATGTGAAAGGGCTGAATCACCCCACCAAAAGGAACAAAGTGTTTGCTTATATTAAAAAAAATAAAAGCACCCATTATTTTTTTTTACAAGAAACACACATACACAGCTGTGATACCTTACGTTTTTTTTTTACTGAGTGGAAGGGTATGCAATTCCAGTCTTCGTTTAAGGGAAAATCACGTGGAGTTTCAATTTTTGTAGATAATACAGTTTCCTTTATTCAGCATAAAGTTGTTTCGGACCCTAATGGTCGATTTGTTATTGTATCAGGGAGTTTAGACAGTAAGTTGATTGTTTTTGCTCATGTTTATGCCCCCAACATAGATGATCCAGGATTTTTTGAACGTCTATTTTCATTTTTGCCAGATTTGTGTACTTACGCCCTTGTGATGGGACGAGACTTTAACAGTTGGTTAGATCCAGTATTAGATCGCTCATTTATTAAACCAGCCACACTTAGTATATCAGCTTTGTTTATCCAATCTTTTCTAACTAAATGTGGTATAGTTGATGCTTGGCGGTTTCTGCATCTGACGGACAGGGAGTATTCTTTTTTCTCTCATGTCTATCATTCTTATACTGGGATTGACTTTGTTTTTATTGATAGTCAAATGATTCCATTAATTCGATCAATTGAATATAAAGAGATTGCTATCTCTGACCACTCTCCTGTAATTCTATCTTTAAATCTTCCTGGTACTATCCCCATGTGTAGATTTTGGCGATTTAATTTAACTCTGTTATCCGATGAGGATTTTTAAAAAATTTATGGAGAATCAAATTACCCTTTATTTTTGAAGAAAATACATTGGAAGAAGCGTCTAGCCTTATTAAATGGGATACTTTTAAAGCATACATCCGGGATCAATTATTTCTTATACTGCAAACATCATTAGAAAAGCTAACAAAGAAAGAAATGAATTAGCCAATCAGTTAAAGCAACTGGACCATAAATATGCTTCGGTACCTGATCCTGAAACATATAAGAGACGTATTGAAACTAAAACTAAATATGATCTTCTTATAACATATCCAATTGAAAGCCAACTTTTAAAAGATACAAGACAACTTTACATTCATGGACATAAAACTGGTAAGCTACTGGCTAATCAATTGAAGCGATTTTCAGCCAAGCAGCAAATTAAAGAAATACATAAAATTAATGGGGATATGACAACTGACCACCTTGTAATTAATGACACTTTTAGAGAATTTTATTCTAAATTGTATAGTTCTGACTCTGTTAATGATAATATTGCAAAGAATAATTTTTAGATCAATTAAATATTCCTAATCTTTCGTTAGATGATCGTAGGCAATTGGATCAACCTATTTCCCAGGATGAAATTGCTCAGGCTATTTGAGAATTGCATTCTGGGAAATCCCCAGGACCCGGTGGATTCTCTGGAGAATTTTATTAGGGTTTTTCCTCCTTGCTTCTACCACATTTATGTTCTACCATTAGAGGAAGGAAGACTACCGCAGTCTTTTTACGGAGCTTCCATTTCGCTCATTCTCAAAAAGAATATGAATCCTACTGAATGTTCTTCGTATAGACCTATCACTTTACTCAATTTTGATACTAAAATTTTATCTATAGTGTTGGCCCACAGACTTGAAGATATATCTTGTGCATGCACCGGTCGTGCATGCAGCCTGGTACAGCCGTTCCGATCTATTCTTACTTTCTTCTTCTTACTTTTTAATTTACGTTATCTTTTGTATTTTTTTTCTCACGGTAACACGTCGAAGCTGCACGCTACCTGACATGCTGGTAGAGAGAGTTTTCTTTGGGTTTTCTTTAGCACTGGAAATGGTTACATCCCGACACGCCGGACAGAAGCAAGGTCGCATTGTATATTTCATGGACCAGCAAACACCGGCCGGCTTAGCGAACAGAGCGGCGGCCACCCCTGCTGAAATCCGGAGGAAAACACACAGAGGGGGATCACAAAGCCAAGGAAAGAGGACCGGGTCGAGACAACAGAGACTTTTGGAGAAGAGGAGTTCGGTGGGTAATACCGTTCCGGCTGACCGGAAGTGCACTGAGAGCAGTAAGCGTAAAGGAGTTCGGTGCTTACTGATCTGGCTAACAACGGATAGTGCAATCCGGGGTATATTATGATTGAGGAATGTGTTTGCAGACTGGATATTGAACTTTTTACTGTTGGACTTCGGCCACATTCCACCATGATACAACACTTGGCAGCACGGGAGGTCGTTCCTGCCCGTGGCCATCGAACATGCAGCTCCTCCCGTGGAGGGTCAGACACCCTGAGCCAATAGACTGGTCCTGGACTTATTTTCCATCTGGCATAGTTTGCATTCTGTTGTTTGATTGTTGGGGTTTTTTGTATTGCTATATTTACGCTCAATTCTTGGTTGGTGCGGCTGTAACGAAACCAAATTTCCCTCGGGATTAATAAAGTATATCTATCCATCTATCTATCTATCTATATTGATAGGATGCAAAACTGGGCTGAGAAGAGGCAAATGGAGTTCAACCCAGATAAGTGTGAGCTGGTTCATTGTATTAGGTCAAAGATGATGGCAGAATATAGCATTAATGGTAAGACTTGGCAGTGCGGAGGATCAGAGTCAAGTCAAGGCACTGTATATTGTCATTTCCACCATAACTGCTGGTACCGTACACAGTAAAAATGAGACAATGTTTTTCAGGACCATGGTGCTACATGAACAATACAAAAATTACACTGAACTACATAAAAAAAACACACAAAATTACACGAGACTCCAGACCTACTGAGGACTGCATAAAGTGTGCAAAACAGTGCAGGCATTACAATAAATAATAAACAAGACAGTAGGTTGGTGTCAGTCCAGGCTCTGAGTATTGAGGAGTCTGAATACTTGGGGGGAAAAAGAACTGTTACATAGACTGGTCGTGAGGGCCTGAAAACTTCGGTGCCTTTTGCCAGGTGGCAGGAGGGAGAAGAGTTTGTATGAGGGGTGCATGGGGTCCTTCACAATGCTGTTTGCTTTACGGATGCAGTGTGTGGTGTAAGTGTCTCCAATGGTGGGAAGAGAGACCCCGATGATCTTCTCAGCTGACCTCAGTATCCACTGCAGGGTCTTGCGATCCGAGATGGTTTCCGAACCAGACAGTGATGTAGCTGCTCAGGATGCTCTCGATACGTCCTCTGTAGAATGTGGTGAGGACGGAGGGTGGGAGATGGACCTTCCTCAGCCTTCACAGAAAGTAAGGACACTGCTGGGCTTTCTTTGCTATGGAGCTGGTGTTAGGGACCAGGTGAGATTCTCCGCCAGGAGAATCTTGGGGTCCGAGTCCATAGGACACTCAAAGCTGCTGCGTAGGTTGACTCTGTGGTTAAGAAGGCATACGGTGCATTGGCCTTAATCAACCATGGGATTGAATTTAAAAGGCAAAGGGTAATGTAGGACTCTGGTCAGACCGCACTTGAAGTACTATGCTCAATTCTGGTCGCTTCGTTACAGGAAGGCTGTGGAAACCATAGAAAGGGTGCAGAGGGGATATACAAGGATGTTGCCGGGTCTGGGGAGCATATCTTATGAGAATAGGTTGAGTGAACTCGGCTTTTTCTTCTTGGACCGACGGAGGATGAGAGGTGACCTGATAGAGGTGTATAAGATGATGAGAGGCATTGATCGTGTGGATAGTCAGAGGCTTTTTCCCAGGGCTGAAATGGTGGCCACAAGAGGACACAGGATTAAGGTGCTGGAGATTAGGTACAGAGGAGATGTCAGGGGTAAGTTTTTTTACACAGAGAGTGGTGTGTGGAATGGGCTACAATAGGGTCTTCGAAGAGACTCCTGGACAGGTACATGGAGCTTAGAAAAACAGAGCGCTATGGGTAACCCTGGGTAATTTCTGAGGTAAGAACATGTTCGGCACAGCATTGTGGGCCGAAGGGCCTCTATACTGCTGCAGTTTTTCTATGTTTCTACTTTCTATTCACATTCCTCCGGGCTCACTGGACAGGAACACTGAAACACTAAGTGAGAATCAGCAGGAGGTGGCCATTCAGCCCCTCGAACCATCACCAAGATGGCGGCTGCTCTCCCATCTCAGCCACATGTTTCTGCCCGATCCTCATTTCCTCGATTCCTCCGGTCTGCACACATCTGCCGGCCTCTGTTTTATGTGAGGACGATCACTGAGTCTTCACCACCCTCTGTGGTGGGGATTTACAGACATTCACCACCCTCAGAGTGGAGACATTTCCCCTCATCTCAGTCCCGGACAGTCCACCCCCATTTTCAGAGACTGGGATCCCTGGTTCAACCGGTAATGATATTGTGCATTTCAATGTCTTCATCTCTCAGTCCTCGATTCTCTAAATGAAAGGGTTATCACATTTGATCCTTCTTCATATGATGACCCCACCACTCCAGGGATCAGTCTGGTGAATCTTCATTGCACTCTCCATAACAAATCCTCTCCAACCTCTTTGTTAATCCTCTATGGAATTAATTTCCATCTTCTGCAGCCCCGTGTTGCCCCAACCACTCACCTCCCACCCCCGTCACTATTTCCACCTTCCCACCTCCCCCTCACCTGGATCCACCTCTCACTCCCCAGCTCTTGCCCCATCCCCACCCCTCACCTCTTTTCTCGGACTATTTCCCGTCCACTCTCAGTCCAGAGGGAGGGTCTCGGCCCGAAATGTTGACGGTCCATTTCCCTCCACAGATGCTGCCCGACCCACTGAGTTCCTCCGGCAGTTTGTTCTTTGGTCTGTGTGACCCGTGTTAGTGTGGGGAGCGGGATTTTACACCATATTCCCGGTACAGTCTCAACAAAACACAAATAATTGTCACTTTGCCCGGACCATTGGCCCCGCTTGCAGGGCAACAGTCTGCCGGTGTTTGCCCCCCAATGTGGTGAATCGCCACCACCGTGGGCTCAGACATTTCCACAGATGAGCCCCTCCTGTCCCCACCGGGACAAACATCCTGTCCGCCCCCTCTCTCACCGTCTTCATCCTCTCCCTCCCCGGGGAACCGGCATCAAACCGACGGGCCGAGCGGTCTCCTCCTACCTCTCAGCGACACATCAGACTCCGGCCGCAGGAGACGCTTCACAAACGCCCCAACTTCCCTCGGAGGGAAATGGAAATAAATCAGAAAGCGGACATTTACTTTGACGGTTGTCCCGCCGTGACGGAAAGTTCGGGAGACCGTGTCGGCGGAGGTAACGCCCTCTCGGCTGGTCCGCCTCCGCTATTGGTTGGAAGCAGTGATTGACATCGCCTCGCACCATTGGGAATAGCGCAGTGCGTGACTCTGTTGACAGCGGTGGGGAGGGGCTGCTCACGTGATTAGTAGCCCAGCCGTTAAACCGACCAAGCTCGAGCTCACCAGCGCGCGGGGCACAAAAGGCCCCGGATGATCGGTTGAGGTGAGAAGGGGTCTCCGGGTTGGGGGTCTCACCGGGCGGCGTTTCCAACACCGACTTCGGGTAGTTGCTGTGACTCCGGACTCCGTGACCCGCAATCCCGGGACAGTCCTGCTCTCTTCCCTCTCTCTCAGCCCCACCATCCGTACACGGGCCCCGGGGAGCTTCCGGCTGATGAGGGAATGGGAACCGATGGGTCTCTCAGACAGAGCTGAGCTCCAGCTGTCTAAATGCAAGGATCGGGAACTCGGAGAAAGGGAACAAAATCTTTTACATCAGCTGTTGTGAAAATCACCTTTGTTCTGCCTCCAGTCACAAACAAGAGAAAATCTGCAGATGCTGGAAATCCGAGCAACACACACAAATTGCTGGAGGAACTCAGCATTAGTACTCTTTTCCATAGATGCTGCCTGGCCTGCTGAGTTCCCCCAGCATTTTGTGTCTGTTGCTTGTTCCACCCCCTCTTGTTCTGGACTTTCTACCCGTGAGAACATGTTTTGTCCCACTCTCTCTGGGTACATAATGATATCAAACACCTTTGTCCTGGGCAACAAGTAGCTTTCACATCACAAATGTGCCAGACTCCAATGAGACAGACTACTGCCCTTCCCTCCATATTCATTGGCATTGCCATCACTGAGTTCACCACCGTCAGTCACCTGGGGGAGGGTTCAGGGGAAATATTTATGTACAATACAGAAACTGGTGTTACCTGTGTGTATTGTGGTGATGCAAAAGTTGCTGGAGAATTTGCAAGTGGGAAGAAATGGAGTGATATTTGGAAATCTGACTTTTTCAAGCATCATTTAGCAAGAGAATCACATATGGACAATGTGCAAAAGCTGTGGTGAGAAAATACTTCATTACCCGCTACGGGCCTGCTACATAGGTTATGTGAGAGTGCAGATGAATTCGATCAAACCTAGAGGACATCAAAGTTTTTATTGACAGTGATTGCTAGCTGTTAAAATGAATAGCTCAAAATATAAAATTTAGTGCCCACACGTTGTCACCGGGCAAAAAATTGCACAGCACAAGATTTTTCCACATTTTTTACACCTCCCTGATGCCCTCACCTACAAGATGTGCATCCAGCTGCAGCTTGTAACCTTGCACTTTAAGGAGTTGGAACCTGAAATGGATGAATTCTGGATCATCCAGGAGTCGGAGGGGGTGATAGATATGACATGAAGAGAGGTGAGTTACACCCAAGGTGCAGGACACAGGAAACAGGGTGAGAGTCAGGAAGGGGAATGCGGGTAAACAGCCATTGCAGAAGACTCTTGTTGCCACCCCCACAACAACAGGAAGACCACTTTAGAAACTCTTGGTGGAAGTAGTTAGGATAGTTACTGTGATCTCCGGACACCGTGACCTGCAATCTCGGGACAGTCCTGCTCTCTTCCCTCTCTCTCAGTCCCACGATCCATACACGGGCCCTGGGGAGCTTCCGGCTGATGAGGGAATGGGAACCGATGGATCTCTCAGACAGAGCTGAGCTCCAGCTGTCTAAATGCAAGGATTGGGAACTCAGAGAAAGGGAACAAAATCTTTTACATCACCAGTTGAGAAAATCACCTTTGTTCTACCTCCAATCACAAACAAGAGAAAATCTGCAGAGAGGGCACAGTTTTAAGGTGCTTGGAAGTAGGTACGAAGGAGATGTCAGGGGTGTTGTGTTCTTTACACGTACCGTGGGTTACTAATAACAAACCATATTCTGGCAGAATTGAACTTTTATTTAACAGCAACAAAACCACGTTTTACACTGCCATGCTTTTCTATCATTCTTCATTTCTGCGCATGCTCAGAACTCTGTCCAGTCACGTCCTGACACGTGATATCACCACAAGGGGTAAGTTACTTACACAGAGTGGTGAGTGCGTGGAATGGGCTGCCGGTAACTGTGATGAAGCCGCATACGTTAGGTTCTTTTAAGGGGCTCCTGGATAGGTACATGGCGCGTAGAAAACTACAGAGCTATGGGGAACTCTAGGGAATTTCTAAAATAAGTAATGTTTGACACAGCATTGTGGGCCGAAGGGCCTGTATTGTGCTGTATAAATGGGGAAGTCACTTACCCATGACCTCTGGTTGTCGTCCCGCCCAACATCAGTGGAAAAAGCTGCTTGCATTTACCCCATCTATACTCCCATAATTTTGTATACTTCTAACAAATCCTCAAAGCAATGTATAATTTCCGTGTTAATGCTTGGAGCCTTTTTTAGATGGATGAGATGATGAGGGGCATTGATCGTGTGGATAGCCGGAGGTTGTTCCCCAGGGCTGAAATGGCCAACATGAGGGGCGTAGCTTTAAGCTGCTTGGAAATAGGTACTGAGGGGATGGCAGGGGTAAGTTTTTTACACAGAGAGTGATGGGTGTGTGGAATGCACTGCCAGCAGAGGTGGTCAAGGCAGATACAATAGGGTCTTTTAGATAGGTACATGGAGCTTAGAAAAAAATAGAGTTTTATGCGCTAAGGGAAATTCCAGGCAGTTTCTAGAGTAAATTTCATGGTTGGCACAACATTGTGGGCTGAATGGCCTGGAATATGCTGTAGATTTCCATGTTCTATGTTGAACAGTGAAATAACTTTGGCTATCCTACAATCCTCTGATTACTCTCCTGTCACTAAGGATGATTTAATTATCTCTGCCAGGGCCCCGACAATTTCTGCACTACCTCCCGTAGGGTCCAAGGGAGCACCTTGTTATGCCCTGGAGATTTATCCACCCTAATCTGCCTCAGGATGGCAATCATCTCCTCTTCTTTAATCTGTACAGGGCCCACGATTTTAATGCCGCTTTTCCACACTCTCATTGATACTCTGTCCATCTCTTGAGTAAATGACATGGAAAAAAATATTTAAGATCTCCCCCATCTGCTTTGCTTCCACACGTGGATTGCCATTCCGGTCTTCCAGAGGACCAATTTTGTGTCTTATAATCCTTTTGCTTTTAATCTATCTCCAGAATCCCTGAAGATCATCCTTCATTTTTTCTGCGAGGGCAATCTCATGCTTTCTTTTAGCCATCCTGATTTATTTCTTATGTGTTCTCTTGCATTTCTTATACTCCATAAAAACCTACCTGCCTATCCCTGTTATGCAACTCCATTTTGTGCTTCACCAGGGTCTCAATATCTCTTGAAAACCAAGAGATACAGTTTCTATCTTTACCTTTTATTCTGAAAAGCACATACCCACTTTGTACTTACAAAATTTTGTTTGAAGGCCTCAATTTATCAAGCACACCTTTGCCTGATCCTAGTATCTAAATTCCAGGTGTTGATCCATGCCCTGAACACATCCGCCTTTCCTACACTGCTCTTTGTATTGAAATATACAGGGCTCAGCATATTCACTGCACCATGCTCAACGTTTTCATTCCTGGCTTTCCATCCTTTCCACAATCTGCTCTATTATTCAGGCTCCCATTCCGTCTGCAACTTTAGTTTAACCCTCCCTTACCCCCACATCCACCATGCAGCTCTATCACCCCTTTGGCTTTCCTCTCCCAGATCAATAAAAAGGAGGCGCATACCAGGTACAGGCAGATAGGAACAAATGGGGTACTTATTGTTACGTACCCCGTAACTGGGTTGCCAAACCAGCAGAAATGGAACACTCGTTGGAGTCTGGATTACTAGGAACTAATAAAGTTTTATTAAAGAAATAAGTAATACAGTACACTAATCGTAAGGATATAAATGCAACAGGTTAGCAATGATAATACACACATATACACAGAACTAGGGTAATAGGAATCAAACAAGCTCTATCGCAGTCTAGGGGTAAAATGATCAGTCTTAAGTGAAGCAGAGTTCAGTTCAGTTTAGTGCAGTTCGCAGTACCGTTGGAGAGAGAGAGAGAGATGCAATTTGGTTTCAGGCAGACCTTTTGATGTTTCGCAGTTGGTTTCGGGCAGACCTTTTGATGTCTTCTAATCCCACTGTGGTCACCGACTGTGACCCCTCCGTTCCGGATATGATCATTCTTCCACGGTGAACCCGGCACCCAGGCAAGGGTGGACACACACCCCAGGTTCCCACCTATCGTACCTTTACACCCTGTGAGCCTCTGGTCAGTTCCCGTGAACCGGCCCTCCAAACACTCACCAACTTGTGGGGGCACACTGCTCTTTCCAGGGTTTCATGGTGTGTCATGCCTTAGCAAACCTGTTCCTTTTATCCCCCTGCTGGGGTATCACCTGTCTATCAAACTTCAAACAGTTCAGGTTCAAAGCAACTGGTCTGTCAATATCTGAATTGTGTTTTTTTCCTGTTAATTCCTCTCTTCTCTCTTATTAGCATTTCAAATGTTTCTCCATTGTCTTTCTTATCTCTCTCATTAGCATCATCCGTCCGGTACCTCTGCTTGGTGTCACACATGACACTATGAAATACAGGAAATTCAAGTGAACACTTATGAAAGAAATAAAAGAAGGCATGAGGTTGCCCAGCAGACATGGTGAAGGAGAATCCTCAAGGATTCTGCAGGTGTGTTAAGTGCAAAAAGATTGCAAGGGAAAAAATTAATCCTCTGCAAGATCAGAATGGTAATCCACATGAGGAGACAAAATAGATGGGAGAGATTTTTTTTTGCATCTGTATTTACTCTGGAGATGGACACAGAGTCTATAGAAGTGAGGCAAAGCAGCATCAACTTCATGGACCCTGTACAGATTACAGAGGTGGAGGTGCTTGCTGTCTTAAGGCAAATTAGCGTGGATAAATCCCCAGGGCCTGACAAGTTGTTCCCTGGGACTCTGCGGCAGACAAGTGCAGAAATTGTCGGGGCCCAAGCACAGATATTTAAATCGTCCTTAGTGACAGGTGATGGATTGGAGGATTGGAGGACAGCCAATGATGCTCCGCTGTTCAAGAAAGGCTCTAAAAATAAACTAGGAATTTATACGTTGGTGAGCTTGACATCAGTAGTGGGAAAGTTATTGGAATGTGTCTGCAGGAAATGGATATACAAGTATTTGGATAGATGTAGATTGGTTGAGGATAGGCAGCATACTGGATGAGACACTGTCTTTGGGAGAAGCCAGAGTGTGGTAGTAGATGGTTGGCTCTTTGACTGGAGGCCTGTGACTAGTGGTGTGCCACAGGGATCGGTGCTGGATCTGTTGAGGTTTGTCATCTAGATCAGTAATCTGGATGATAGTGTGGTTAACTGGATCAGCAGATTTCTGGATGACACTAAGATTGGGGGTGTAGTGGACAGTGAGGAAGAATATAATGTCTTGCAGTCTGATCTGGACCAGCTGTAGAAATGCAAAATGGAATTTAATGGAGACAAGTGCGAGGTGTTGCATTTTGATAGGACCTGGGTCTTACACAGTGAATGTTAGGGCACTGAGGAGCGCTGCAGAAGAAAGGGATCTGGGAGTACATGTCCATAATTCACTGAAAGTGGTGTCACAGTTAAATAGGGACAGAAGGAAAGATTTTAGCATATTGGCCTTCATGAACCAAAGTACTGAGTACAGGAGATGGATGTTTTGTTGACATTGTACAAGACATTGGTGAGGCCTGATTTGGAGTGTTGTGTGCAGTTTTATCACCTACCTACTGGAAAGATGTAAAAGAGGTTGAAAGAGTTTAGAGAAAATTCACAAGGATGTTGCCAGGTCTGGAGGACTTGGGTTATAAGGAAAGATTGAACAGATCAGGACTTTATTCCTTGGAACATAGAAGATTGAGTGGAGATTTGATGGAGGTATACCACTATTTTGAGGGTTATTGGTGAGGTAAATGCAAGCTGGCTTTTACCACTGAGATGGTGTGGGACTACAACCAGAGGCCATGGATTAAGTGTGAAAGGTGAGACATTAAGGGGAACATGAGGGGAAACTTCTTCACACAGATGGTCATCCGGGTGTGGAATGAGCACAAATGGTGCATGTGAGCTGAATTTCAACATTTAAGATGTTCGTATAGGTACCTGCATGTTAGGGGTACGGGAGTAGGGAGTTGAAAAGCCTCAGCACCAACTAGATGGGCCAAAGGGCCTGTTTCTGTGTTGTAATTTACTATGACTCTGTGTCAAGAACATGAAATAATACTAATGTTTACTCTAATTCCTTCTAACAGCTGAGCAGACCAACCATACATCTGAGTTGGAGATATTTACATGGCGTTAAAACTGTGGCACTTTAAATCAACAGTACATACAAGAAAATCCCAGCTGCATGTTAACCAAGGCTATTTGTGTGAGAGTGTTTCAGTTACTGTGGGGCCAGGAACCCATGCAGCTCAGTGGGAACAGGGAATAATACCAATAGAGAGAGTCAAACTGAGCCAGGTTACAGATTGGAGATGGCAGAAATGCCGCATTCTTAGAGAGACAGGAAGAGCATCAGAGAATTTGATGGTCATTCCAGATACCAGCACTGTGCCCAGTTACAACATAATTTCTCTCTCCAACTTGGGAGGAACTACACTGCAACAGTGTGATGCCAGATCACACCTTGACAACTCAAGGGATCTCATCTGAAATGTTGTCCTACACCCATTGATGGATTTTGTAAATCTTTTTACAGGTTAAAAATGGCAAGGAATTTGTCTACGTGAATCTCGAACACAACACGCCAGTTTTGCTGTCTCTGTCCAGATACTTAAGAAGAGGAGCAAGGGATTCACTCGATCATCCTTCCTGCTCAGACTGTGGGGAGGGATTGTCATCTGACCGACTGGCATGCCCGTCATTTTACATATGGGGAGAGGCCGTTCATCTGCTCAGACAGTGGGAATGGATTCACTTGGTCATTTCAACTGAAGGTGCATCAGCAAATTCACCTGTTCTGTGTGTGAGAAGGGACTCAGTCAGTCTACCCACCTGTGGACACGAGTCAGTTCATACTGAGCAGAGGCTGGTCATCCGCTGAACTTGTGGTAAAGGATTCACTCGGTCATCTGACCTAATGGCTCACCAACGAGTTCACACTGGGGAGTGGCCGTTCACCTGCTCGGACTGGGGGAAGGGATTCACTTGCTCATCTAAACTGAAGATACATCAGCGACTTCACACCGGGGAGATGCCATTCACCTGCTCAGACTGTGGGAAGGGATTCACTCAGTCATCTGAACTACTGGTACACAAGTCAGTTCACACTGGGGAGCGAGCATTCACCTGCTCAGACTGTGGGAAGGGATTCACTCAGTCATCTGAACTACTGGTACACAAGTCAGTTCACACTGGGGAGAGGCCGTACACCTGCTCGGACTGTGGGAAGGGATTCACTTGTTCATCTAAACTGAAGGTACATCAGCGAGTTCACACCGGGGAGAAGCTATTCACCTGCTCAGACTGCGGGAAGGGATTTGCTCAGTCATCTGAACTACTGGTACACAAGTCAGTTCACACTGGGGAGAGGGCATTCACCTGCTCAGACTGTGCGAAAGGATTCACTTGCTCATCTAAACTGAAGGTACATTGGCGAGTTCACACTGGAGAGAGGCCGTTCACCTGCTCATACTGTGGGAAGGGATTCACTTGCTCATCTAAACTGAAGGTACATCAGCGAATTCACACTGGAGAGAGGCCATTCACCTGCTCAGACTGTGGGAAGGGATTCACTCGGTCATCCCAACTACTGCTACACAATTCAGTTCACACTGGGGAGAGGCCGTTCACCTGCTCAGTGTGTGGGAAAGGATTCACTCAGTCATCTAAACTGAAGGAACATCAGAGTGTTCACACTGGAGAGAGGCCGTTCACCTGCTTAGACTGCGGGAAGGGATTCACTCGGTCATCCTACCTACAAGCACACTGGTCAGTTCACACTGGAGAGTGGCCGTTCACCTGCTCAGACTGTGGGAAGGGATTCACTTGCTCATCTAAACTGAAGGAACATCAGCGAATTCACACTGGAGAGAAGCCGTTCACCTGCTCAGACTGTGGGAAAAGATTCATCCAGTTATCCCACCTTCAAGCACACTGGTCAGTTCACACTGGGGAGCGGCCGTTCACTTGCTCAGACTGTGGAAAGAGATTCACTTGCTCATCCCACCTGAAGGCACATCAGCGAGTTCACACCGGGGAGAAGCCGTTCACCTGCTCAAATTGCGGGAAGGGATTCACTCAGTCATTTCACCTGAAGGTACATCAGCGAGTTCACACTGGGGAGAGGCCGTTCTCCTGCTCAGTATGTGGGAAGGGATTCACTTGGTCAAGTCAACTACAGAGACACCAGTCAGTTCACACTGGGTAGAGGCTGATCAGCTGCTCGGACTGTGGGAAGAGATTCTCTCAGCCAAATCAACCAAATGTGCATCATTGAGTTCACACTGGGGAAAGGCTGTTCACCGGCTGTGAATGTGGTAAAGGATTCATTCAGTTATCTATCCTTATGACACCCTATGGGATTCACACTGGGGAGAAAGTTTCAATAAGCTGCATGCTGGATATTTGTCCATCACTGTTGCTGAATGCTATTTCGAGAGTGACTGTCGGTGCTGAACTCTGCAATTATTGCTGCTGCTCACCCCACCCAGTTCTGCACCCTGGTCACTGGGCATGGGAGGAGGTTCTTCTGCTGCATATTCACCTTTAATGGGACTGGAGTTTTAATATTCTGGACCTGAGACAAATCAGTCAGTTCTATTTTAAACTCCGTCTCTGGTACTTAGTAAATTTATAACACACCTAGTGTGCAGTCGAGCAGCGGTCCCCAACCACCGGGCCACAAAGTATGCGCTACCGGGCCGCGAGGAAATGATAGGATTTGGCGATATGAGTCAGCTGCACCTTTCCTCATTCCCTGTCACGCACTGTTGAGCTTGAACGCACGTGAGGTCATTACCTGCGCGTCATCCATGTCAGCGCGGGAAGGAGATCAACTCCTCGAGCTTGCAAATGATGATGGGCTGCAAAGTATTTTTGACATAACATCTCTGCTGGCATTCTGGATCAAAGTCAAGGCTGAATATCCTGAGAAAGCCACGAAAGCACTGAAAATGTTGCTCCCATTTCCAACATATCTCTGCAATGAATGCAACGAAAACCAAATTGCGTAATGGACTGGACATAAGGAACCCCGTTCAAGTATCGCTGTGTCCCATCACCCCTCGATGGGACCATCTGGTTGCAGGGAAACAAGCCCAGGGCTCCCACTGATTCAGCGATATTGGTGTGTTGCAATGATTTATATGTTCATATGGGGAAAATATGTGCTGTGTGTTTAATATCCAAACGTTACTTAAAATGTCATGATGCTATTGACATACTTATATAACCCTATAACAAGTACAGCATGGAAACAGGCTATCTCTGCCCTTCTAGTCCATGCTGAATACTATTCTCACCTAGTCCCACCGACCATGGAACACCAACCTAGACCATTCATTTCCTGTCCATACACCGATCTAATTTTTCTCTAAATTATATCGAACCTGCCTCTACCACTTCTACTGGAAGTTCATTCAACACTTACTTCAAGCTCCCCTGTCCTTCCCTGATACAGCAATTGACTTGTGGCTATATTCATGCAAGGAAAATATGCGCTGTGTGTTTAATATTAAATTTGTTAGATACCCTTTTAGAAACGAAATTGAGTGTATTAGCCACTTATCATCTATATTCTGGTCGTGATTAACACCTCCCTTCCCCCCACCCCGAACAGAATCGCCAAAAACGATTTCTAGAAGAAATCGGCAGGTACACGCATGCACACTGGTGCCCGCGCAAGGCTTCATGGTCATTGTAGTCTCTGTAAACAACGTATTTGGCTCAACTCTTGTCCATTGGCAACCCTACCCACCTCCCCCACCCCCGGGTATTGTCAATATGAAACCGGTCCGCAGTGATTCTGTTCCATGACCGTTCTTTTAAATCCTCCCGTGTACGGCCAAAGCCAGCATGGTTTTCCTCAGGAGAAATCTTCTCAGACGAATCTGTTGGAATTCTTTGGTGAAATGAGAAAGGCAGTGGGTGTTGTTTGTTTGGATTTTCAGATGGTCTTGAACAAGGTGTTGCACCTGACGCTGATTAACAAGACCACAGCTCATGGTGTTTGGTGTCTCTTTGCCTGTTCCCACTGGAGTTTAGAATAATGGGGGGGGGGGGGGGGCGCGGTTTCCTGAATACTGAGAAGCCAAGATAGAGAGGATGTGGAGAGGACGTTTCCCATAATGCAGAGCCCAGGACTGGGGGTACACCCTCAGACTACAGGGAAATCAATTCAGAAGAGAGAGGAGGAGGAAGTCTTATGATATTATGTTTATTCAACACGGCCGTGTCTGATCTATGCGTCTGTTCCCATCCCCCTCTATCTCCACCTCAATGTACCCAACCACCCGCCTACTCTCAGATACATAGACACTTCACTGATCCTGAAGGAATTTACATGGAAGATTTAGAATTCAGCAACTTCCATACGTCTCCATTTAAAATGAGCAGCCCTTTTCGATCTCTGTCCGTTTCCTTCTCACTGATCAGCAGAAATGTCAAAGAGCCCATCCCTTTCCTCGTTTATCTCCCCCGTCTCAATCCCTGGTTTCTATCCTGGTTTATTTCTCCATCCCTATTCTCTCCAATCTCTCTCCTCCATCGTTCTCTCCCACGTCCATCTCATTTCCCGCCATTCTCTCCCCTCACTGGTTGTCGCCACCGTCTCTCTCCCTTCTTGTTTCTCGCCTCCGCTACGTCCCTCCCATCTCTCCCCAGTCTGTCTCGCTAACACTCCAACAGCCTCTTATTTCTGTAACTCAGTTTCTCCCTCCCTCACTTTCACTACCACCACTCAGCCTGTTTTCTCTCTGTCTCTCTCTCTCTCTCTCTCTCTCCCCCTCTCTCTCTCCCACTTTCCCTTCTCTCCCCCTCTCTCTCTCCCACTTTCCCTTCTCTCCTTCTTTGAGTATTGTGACCATCATTGAACACAATACTCTAAGTGTGGTCTCACCAGAGATCTGTGGAGTTACAACATGGCCTCTCTACTCTTGAACTCAATCCCCCTGTTAGTGAAGCCTAGCATCCCATAGGCCTTCTTAACTACCCTATCAACCTGTGCAGCGACCTTGAGGGATGTATGGATTTGAACCCCAAGGCCCCTTTGTTCATCCACACTCTTAAGTAACCGACGATTAACACTGTATTCAGCCTTCTGGTTTGTCCTTCCAAAATGCATCACCTCACACTTATTCGGATTGGACTCCATCTGCCATTTTTCTGCCCAACCCTGCATCCTGCCTATATCCTCTTGTAACCTTCGACAACCTACAGCTCCATCCACAACTTCTCCAATCTTAATATCATCCGCAAACTTACTCACCCATCCTTCCACCACTTCGTCCAGGTCATTTAATAAAATCACAAATAGCAGGGGTCCCAGGACAGATCCCTGCATCACTCCACTTGTCACCGACCTCCAGGCAGAATACTTTCCTTCCACTACTACCCTCTGCTTTCTTCCTGTAAGCCATTTTTTTAACCAAACAGCCAAGGTTCCACTGATCCAATGCCTCTTGACTTTCTTGATGAGTCTCCCATGAGGGACCTTGTCAAATGCCTTGCTCGGATCCATGTAGACCACATCTACCGCCCTACCCTCAACAATTTATTTTGTTACCTCTTGAAAAAACTCAATTAGGCTTGTGAGGCATGACCTTCCCTTCACAAAGCTATGTTGACTATCCTTGAGTAGACTGTACTTCTCCAAGTGCTCGTAGATCCGATCCTTGAGAATCCTTTCCAATAGTTTGCAGACCACCGACGTAAGACTCACCAGTCTATAGTTCCCAGGATTCTCCCTATTACCTTTTTTAAACAAGGGAACTACATTTGCCATTCTCCAATCCTTCGGCAACTCCCCTGCAGCCAAAGAGGATTCAAAGATCATAGCTACTGCTCCAGCGATCTCTTCTCTCACTTCCCACAGCAACCTGGGTATATCATGTCCGGCCCTGGGGATTTATCAATCTTGATGTTTTTAAGAAGGTCCAACACTTCTTCTTCCTCAATCTCCACATTGTCCAGCACACAGGCCTGTTCTATTTCGAAATTGTCCTGATCAAGATCCTTTTCACTTGTGAATACTGAAGCAAAGTATTCATTTAGGGCCTCCCCAACCTCCTCCGCCTCCAGGCATGTGTTGACCTCTTTATCCTTTAGCGGCCCCACCTTCATTCTTGTTATCCTTCTGTTCTTCACATACGCATGGAACACCTTAGGGTTCTCCTTAATCCTACGTGACAAGGCCTTCTCATGCCCTCTTCAAGCTCTCCTCAGTCCTTTCTTAAGCTCCTTCCTGACTACCCTATATTTCTCATGAGCCCCTCATGCTTCCTTCTTCTGGTATATTCTTCCTTTTTCAATATTTTTATTGGTATTATATAAATTACACGAATACAAATACAAAAATCATAAGGATATAAGTAAATAATACAAATTACATTACATTTAAATCAGAGTAATATGATCATAGTGTCCCATATTCCAAAGCCATCATGTATAAAAAAAAGATTGAATTATGAAATGAAACAGAAAAAAAATTGTATTTTATTTAAAAAAATCTATCCTCACTCCGAAAATGAGCTGGTTGGTAAAAGAAAAAACAGAAGAAAATAGAAAAATACCTTACCATATGATATAATAATAATAATAATAATGGCACAGATCCATACTTTAATAACTGTTCAAAGATTGTGACGATTATTCAGAAAGGGTCCCCATAACATTAAAAAATCATGTTTTGTATCAGAAATCGAACAACGAATCTTCTCTAGATTAAGGCACAACATAACGTCAGCTCGCCATTGAACATGAATGGGCGGGGCGGCCTCCTTCCACTTGAGCAAGATCGTCCTCCTGGCCATAAGAGACATAAAGGCCAATACCCGCAAATTAGATGGCTTCAATTTTGTAGCACTGTCCTCAACAAAACCAACCATGGCAGTCAAAGGATTGGGCTTAAAGCTGACATTCAAAAGTGCAGAAAGTGTTTGAAATACATCTTTCCAGAATTTTTCAAGGTTCAGACATGACCAGGACAATATGAATTAGTGTGGCCACTCCATTACCTCATCTATCACAGTAAGGGGAAATATCTACGTAGAAATCAGAGTGCTCATCTTTAGACATACGAACTCTCTGTGTCACTTTGAATTGTAATAAAGAATGATGAGCACATAATGATGGAGAATTAATCAATTTTAAAATAATCTTCCAGCTCTCATCAGATATGAAAACCTGTAAATCCTTTTCCCAGTCTCCTTTAATTTTATCTAAGGAGGCCATTTTCAGTCCCGACAGTAGACCATAAATGTAAGATATTGAACTGTTATCAAAGGGTTTCAAATTAAAAATTGTATCTAATATATTCTTATCTGGACTTGTAAGAAATGTAAGTAATTGAGACCTTAAAAATCTCTAATCTGTATCGAAAAAAGTGAGTGTCGGAAAGGTTAAATTTCGTTGGAAGTTGCACAAAAGAAGAGAGATTCCCTCCATTAAACAAATCCTGAAATCGTTTAATACCGAATCTATCCCATTCTTTAGAAGATGAGTCTAAAGGAGGAGGAGGAGAAGATGGCACACGCGGCCATTTCAGTGGTGCTGTCTGTTATTTGTCAAGTAGGGGACCGTGCACAATTCTGATTTGATGGAGATAGACGTGAGAGTACGGAGGAACATCTGGAGAAACTTCTGAAATGCCCCCTTCGCTGCCGCTGTTACTGTGTGGTCCGGAATGTCCGGAGAAGGCCCCGAATCCTCGGCTTTGCTTGTTTCGGCGGCCAGGCGAGGTCAAAGGCACTCCGCAGAGGATGGCAGTCGGGAGGCTCGAAGTTTTTGGATAAATGGACTCAGTGTCGGCTGTGATCGGGTGTTTCCAATGCACTGGCAGTAGTCGGTGCCTGGAGGTTTATGGCAGGGAGTTTCTCCCTTTGACGCCTGCTATCGGGGACTCGGGAGTCGATCGACTCGGGATTTCGAGACTTGTTTTTTTTACCATGCCCATGGTCTGTTCTTTATCAAATTATGGGTTTGATTTTTACTGCTGTAACTATATGTCATAATTACGTGGTTCTGTCAGTGTTAGTCTTTGGTTTGTCCTGTTTTTCTGTGATATCACTCTGGAGGAACATTGCATCATTTCTTAATGTATGCATGCATTTCTAATGACAGTAAACGAGGACTGAGTGTTCTCATTATCTAATCTAATCTAAATTAAAGATGGTTTGAAAAAAAACAATCAGAAAATATGGGACTTGAGAGGGAGAATATCAATAAACCAAAATGTTTTCTAAACTGTAACCAAATCCTCAATGTATGTTTAACCGCCACATTGTAAATTAATTTATTTAAAGGTAAAGGAAGCAAGGATCCAAGTAAAGAAATAATGGGAAGTTTTATAACAGAGTTGACTTCCAAAGAAACCCATATAGGGCAATTCTCATGGTTAATGTAATATAACCAGAACGCAATATTACGTATATTAACTGCCCAGTAATATAAGCTAAAATTGGGTAGGGCAAATCCTCCATTCTGTTTGGTTTTTTGAAGGTGAGCTTTATTTATATGAGGTTATTTTTTTAATTCTTCCATATATAGGAAGAAGGAATTGAATCCAAAGAGTCAAAAAAAGATTTAGGAATAAAAACAGGCACAGCTTGAGAAAGGTATATAAATTTAGGTAAGATATTCATTTTAATAGAATTGATTCAGCCAATCAGTGATAAAGAGAGAGACGAGCAATTAGAGAGTGTTTTTTTAACATAATTCAAAATACTTTAAAAAATTTCCTTAAATAAATCTTCAGAATTCTTATTAATTGTTACTCCCAAATATGTAAATCATTCTCCTAAAATTTTAAAAGGTTACTATCAGTTGGTATGAAATTGTTAAAGGAAACAGTTCACTCTTCTGTAGCTTTAATTTGACTAAAATTAGTCAGTAAATGGAACACAAATGATAAAGAGATTGTAACATTAGATATAAAAAGCAATAAGTCATCAGCATACAGCGACACTTTATGAATAGTACCTCTCCTTAGAATACCAGTGATCTCTTTTGACTCTCGAAAAGCAATTGCTAAGGGTTCTAATACCAAATCAAAAACCAGGGGGCTCAAGGGGCAACCTTGTCTAGTTCCACGTTGGAGTTTAAAGGGTTTAGAATTCTGAAAATTAGTAAGAATCTGAGCGGAGGGAGATAAATAAAGTAATTTAACCTAATGAATAAAATTAGGTCCAAAATTAAATTTTTCTAAGGATGTAAATGGGAAGTTCCATTCAAGTCTGTCAAAAGCCTTCTCTGCATCCGACAATATCACACACTGTTATTTCCTTAGATGGAGAGTATATAACATACAACAAATGGAAATATCGATTTTTAATAAATCCTGTCTGAACATTCAAAACTATAGAAGACATAATATTTTCAAGTCCGCGAGCCAAATTTGAGTAAAGAGATAAGTCTATACGAAGAACGTTCAGTAGGATTCTTATTCTTTTTGAGAATGAGCTAAATTAAAACTTGGTAAAAAAGACGCTGTAGTCTTCCTACCTTAAAGGAATCAGTAAGGGTAGAATATAGTGTGGTATAAGCAAGGAGGAAAAAGCCTTATACTCTCCAGAGAATCCACCGGGTCCTGGGGATTTCCCAGAATGCAATTCTCAAATAGCCTGAGCAATTTCCTCCTGGGAAGAGGGCTGATCCAATTGCCTACGATCATCTAACGAAAGATTAGGAATATTTAATTGATCTAAAAAAATATACTTTACAATATTATCATTAACAGAGTCAGAACTATACAATTTAGAAATAAATTCCCTAAAAGTGTCATTAATTTCAAGGTGGTCAGTTGTCATGTCCCCACTAATTTTACGTATTTCTTTAATTTGCCACATGGCTGAAAATGGCTTCAATTGATTAGCCAGTAGCTTACCAGTTTTATCTCCGTGAATATAAAGTTGACTTCTATCTTTTAAAAGTTGGCTTTCAATTGGATACATTAAAAGCAGATCATATTTAGTTTTAGTTTCAATACGTCTCTTATATGTTTCAGGATCAGGTACCGAAGCATATTTATGGTCCAGTTGCTTTAACTGATTGGCTAATTCATTTCTTTCTTTGTTAGCTTTTTTAAATGATGTTTACAGTATAAGTGATAACTTTTCAAAACTCGTTAGATTCTGGACTAGTCCCTGAGGATTGGAGGGTGGCTAATGTAACCCCACTTTTTAAAAAAGGAGGGAGAGAGAAACCGGGGAATTATAGACCGGTTAGCCTAACGTCGGTGGTGGGGAAACTGCTGGAGTCAGTTATCAAGGATGTGATAACAGCACATTTGGAAAGTGGTGAAATGATCGGACAAAGTCAGCATGGATTTGTGAAAGGAAAATCATGTCTGACGAATCTCATAGAATTTTTTGAGGATGTAACTAGTAGAGTAGATAGGGGAGAACCAGTGGATGTGGTATATTTGGATTTTCAAAAGGCTTTTGACAAGGTCCCACACAGGAGATCAGTGTGCAAACTTAAAGCACACGGTATTGGGGGTAAGGTATTGATGTGGATAGAGAATTGGTTAGCAGACAGGAAGCAAAGAGTGGGAATAAACGGGACCTTTTCAGAATGGCAGGCAGTGACTAGTGGGGTACAGCAAGGCTCAGTGCTGGGACCCCAGTTGTTTACAATATATATTAATGACTTGGATGGGGGAATTAAATGCAGCATCTCCAAGTTTGCGAATGACACGAAGCTGGGCGGCAGTGTTAGCTGTGAGGAGGATGCTAAGAGGATGCAGGGTGACTTGGATAGGTTGGGTGAGTGGGCAAATTCATGGCAGATGCAATTTAATGTGGATAAATATGAAGTTATCCACTTTGGTGGCAAAAATAGGAAAACAGATTATTATCTGAATGGTGGCCGATTAGGAAAAGGGGAGGTGCAACGAGACCTGGGTGTCATTATACACCAGTCATTGAAAGTGGGCATGCAGGTACAGCAGGCGGTTGAAGAGGCGAATGGTATGCTGGCATTTATAGCGAGAGGACTCGAGTACAGGAGCAGGGAGATACAACTGCAGTTGTACAAGGCCTTGGTGAGACCACACCTGGAGTATTGTGTGCAGTTTTGGTCCTCTAATCTGAGGAAAGACATCCTTGCCATAGAGGGAGTACAAAGAAGGTTCACCAGATTGATTCCTGGGATGGCAGGACTTTCATATGAAGAAAGACTGGATGAACTAGGCTTGTACTTGTTGGAATTTAGAAGATTGAGGGGGGATCTGATTGAAACGTATAAAATCCTAAAGGGATTGGACAGGCTAGATGCAGGAAGATTGTTCCCGATGTTGGGGAAGTCCAGAACGAGGGGTCACAATTTGATGATAAAGGTGAAGCGTTTTAGGACTGAGATTAGGAAAAACTCCTTCACACAGAGAGTGGTTAATCTGTGGAATTCTCTGCCACAGGAAACAGTTGAGACCAGTTCATTGGCTATATTTAAGAGGGAGTTAGATATGGCCCTTGTGGCTAGGGGGATCAGAGGGTATGGAGGGAAGGCTGGGGCGGGGTTCTGAGTTGGATGATCAGCAATGATCATAATAAATGGCGATGCAGGCTCGAAGGGCCGAATGGCCTACTCCTGCACCTATTTTCTATGTTTTCTAAGACAATTTGACCCCAGATGTATGCTTTAAAAGTATCCCATATAATAAGGCTAAACGTCTCTTCCAACGTATTTTCTTCAAAAAAAAGAGCAATTTGATTCTCCATAAATTTAAGAAAATACTCATCGGACACAGAGTTAAACTAAATTGCCAAAATCTACTCATGGGGATAGGACCAGAAAGATTTAAAGACAGAATTACAGGAGAGTGGTCAAAGATAACAATCTCTTTATATTCAATTGATCGAAATAATGGAATTATTTGACTATCAATAAAAAGAACTAGTCAATCCTGGTATAAGAGTGATAGACATGAGAGAAAAATGAATACTCCTTGTCTGTCAGATAGAGAAAACGCCAAGCATCAACTATACCACGTTTAGTTGGAAAAGATTGGATAAGCAAAGCTGATTTATTAAGTGTGTCTGCTTTAATAGATGAGCGATCTAATACTGGATGTAACCAGCAATTAAAATCTCCTCCTATCACAGGGGAGTAAGTACACAAACCTCGCAATAATGAAAATAGACTTTCAAAAAATCCTGGATCATCTATGTTGGGGGCATATACATTAGCAAAAACAATCGATTCACTGTCTAAACTCTGATACAATAACAAATCGACAATTAGGGTCCGAAACAACTTTATGCTGAATAAAGGAAACTGTATTATCTACAAAAATCGAAACTCCACATGATTTTGCATTAAACGAAGAGTGGAATTCATATTCTTCCACCTAGTAAAGAAAAACATAAGCTATCACAGCTGCGTATGCGCATTTCTTGTAAAAAAAAAAAGGTGCTTTTAATTTTTTAATATAAGCAAACACTTTGTTCCTTTTGGTGGGGTGATTCAGCCCTTTCACATTCAAACTAAACAGGTTAAAATTTCGAAACATTTTAAATACCAATCAACATGTAATTAAAAGATCTGGCCATTAAGTTATTAAAACAAGAAAGCAAACTGTAAAGTAAAGTGGTCAAACAAACAATCATATATTCAACCCAACACAGCTCCCAGAGAGAAATAGGCCCTACCCCCTCCCCTACCCAAAGCGAGAAAGCTGACCAATAGACAGTCAGTGAGCTAAGAACTAAGTACCGGCCCCAAAAAATCCTGTTGACAGAAAAAACTCCAGTCCTGCAAGGTCATTATGCCCCTACCAAGACACAACATAAAAAGTAAAATAACTTGGTATTCGGAAATACGAAAGGATCACTTTAAACAAATTCAAAGAAAGCTGTATTAAAATAAAGCCTCAAAACGGGATAAAATAAAGTAGTATCAAAAAAAAATCTAACAAAAGACAATATATGAACAGCCAAAACGTAAGCTTAATGAAACCTTATTTCAAATTCATATTAACAGAAGAAAAAAAACTTGATCAAATAAGAAGTATAACAGTTTTAGACTTCATCCTTCAGAAACTCTTTTGCATCTTCAACTGAATTTATTCTTTTTCGCAATCCGTTCTTCAAAACAATACGCAGACGTGCGGGGAACTGAAGGGATGGTTTATATCCTTTATTATAAAATTCCAACATAACTTCTTTATATTTCATACGATCAGCCAAAACTTCAGGTGAATAGTCTTCCACAAATCTAACCTTGTAATTTTGGAAATCGATCATTCCTTGTTTCCGGGTATGACGAATTAAAAGGTCCTTAACACAAAATTCATGAAAGGCTAGTCTGACTGATCTGGGTTTCACCGCCAAGGACAATGGCTTCAAAGTCGGAGAGCGAGAAGCTCGATTGAGCTTCGGCTCCGAAGTGAATAAAGCAGGGAAAAGCTGCTTCAGAAAGTTTGCAAAAAACTTCGTAGGGTCAGCGCCTTCAATTGATTCTTCAAGACCCAGGATTCACAAGTTATTTCTCCTGTTTCTGTTTTCGAGACTGATGATCCTTTTCAGCATTTTATCACTGGATAAGGATAACTCCTTGCAGAGTTTAATTGTATCTTCAACGTCCTCTTCAAGTGTCATTAGCTTCACAGTATTCTCCTGAATTTGGTTCTCATGATCTAATAAAGTTTGCTGAATTGTATCCAATTTGCCATTGATCCGCTGAAACTCCTCAGAGAATTCCTACTTTTGCTGTTCAAGGAAGTCACTGATTGAATCCAAAGTGACTGGGGATTCATCTTCTGTTTCTCTTTCTTTTGCAAATGCTTTGGTTCTTTTCCCAGCCATAGTAAAGCAGTATTGAAGTATTATAATAAGGTTTCAAAAAAAAAAAGACTGGTAGGAGACAATTAAGTAAACAGGGTAGGAGCAATCGAAAAGCGACGAACAGGGCTCTGACTGCTTCTTATATCTAACATATGCTTCCTTCCTCATCTAGGCAAGTTGCCTCATATGTTTCGTCAGCCATGGTTCCCTTTTCCTACCATTTTTTCCTTGCCTCAGTGGGACAAACCTATCCTGAACCCAGCACAAGTGGTCCCTAACGTTCCTCCACATTACTTCTGTGCTTTCAGCTTTGAAAATCTGTTTCCAATTTACTCTCGCTAATTCCTGCCTCATCCCTTCATAGTTAGCCCTTCCCCAGTTAAGCACTTTCCCATTTTGTCTGTTTTTATCCTTTTCCATAGCTATACTGAAGCTAAGGGAGTTGTGGTCACTCTCACCAAAATGCTCCCCCACCAAGATGTCTGCCACCTGACCAGGTTCATTACCCAGAACTAGATCCAGTATGGCCTGTCCTCTCATCGGCCGGTCACATACTGTGTCAGGAATCCTTCTTGAAAGCACCTGACAAATTTAGCCCCATCTATCCCCCTTGCAGTCAAGAGGTGCCAGTCAGTATGAGGGAAGTTGAAATCACCCATAACTACAACCCTGTATTTCCTGCACCATTCTAAAATCTGCCTGCTTATCTGCTCCTCGGTGTCCCGAGGGCTATTTGGGGGCCTATAGACTACTCCCGGCACAGTGATTGATCACTTCCTATTTCTGACTACCACCCACACCGACTCAGTGGACACTCCCTCTGCAGCGTCCTCCCTTTCTATAGCCATGATACTATCCCTGACCAGTAATGCTACTCCCCCACTTTTCTACCTCCCATCCTAATCCTTGTAAAACACCTAAACCCCGGTACCTGCATCAGCCAATCCTGCCCTTCCTCCAGCCAAGTTTCAGTAACGGCCACAACATCGTAGTTCCACGTACTGATCCATTCTCTAAGTTCATCCCCTTTATTCCTAATACTCCTGGCATTGAAATAGACACACTTCAACCCCTCGAACTGGCTACATGTATGTTTTGTCCCTTGCCTGTTCTTCCTCAGCAACTCAGAACACACAGCATCGTGCCCTTGTCCTTCTACCCTCATCTCTGCACTCACATTCTGATTCCCACCCCCCTGACAAACTAGTTTAAACCCTCCCCAACAGCTCTAACAAACCTGCCCACCAGGGTATTGGTCCCTTTCCATTTCAGGTGCAGCCCGTCCTTGTTGTACAGGTCAGACCTTCCCCAGAAGAGATCCCAATGATCCAGAAATCTGAACCCCTGCCCCCTGCACCAACTCTTCAGCCACGCATTCAACTGCCATGACTTCCTGTTCCTACCCTCTCTGTCTCGTGGCACAGGCAGCAATCCTGAAATTAGCACCCTTGCGGTCCTGCTTTTTCACTTTTTTCCCCTAACTCCTTTTATTCCTTCTTCAGGACCTCATCCGTACTCCCATCGATGTCATTGGTCCCCACGTGGACCAGGACATCTGGCTGCTCACCCTCTCTCCTGAGAATACCGAGAACTCCATCCGAGATATCGCGGACCCTGGCACCAGGGAGGGAACAGACTGGGATTCTATATCTTTCCCACAGAACCTCTTAACTGTCTCCTTAACTATCGAATCCCCTATCACTACTGCTCTCCTCTTTTCACTCCTTCCTTTCTGAGCTAAGGGTCCAGTCTCGGTGCCAGAGACGTGACCACTACAATTTGTCCCTGGTAAGTGTAGGTCGTCCCCACCAACAGTATCCAAAACAGTATACTTATTGTTGATGGGAACGGCCACAGGGGTGCTCTGCTCTTTCTGTCTATTCCCCTTCCCTCTCCTGACAGTCACCCAGTTACCTGTCTCCTGACTTTTAGGGGTGACTGTCTCCCTGAAACTCTGATCTATTACTGCCTCTGCCCCCCGAATGAACCGATTTCACAGGAGCTGCAGCTGGATGCACCTCTTGCAGGTGTAGACATCGGAGACAATTGTGCTGTCCCTGACTTCCCACATCCTACAATCGGAGCACTGGACTGCCCTATCTACTGCCTCCATTACTAACTCCTAGGTTAATTAATTAAATAAACTTTCCCGGCCTTACCTCACTGGGAGCAAGCTCATCCTCTGCCTCTGCTCGCTGAAATCTCTCGAGCCAAAGCCTCAAAGCTCCACTCCTTCACTGGCCGCTCTCCACTCCAGTCCACGTTAAACTCTAGTCCCAATAAAGGTGAATATGCAGCAGAAGAACCTCCTCCCATGCTCAGTGACCAGGGTGCAGAACTGGGTCTAGTGAGCAACAGCAATAATTGCAGAGTTCAGCACCGACAGTCACTCTCGAAATTGCAGTCAGCAACGGTGATGGACAAATATCCAGCCTGCAGCTTATTGAAACTTTCTCCCCAGTGCAGAAATCGTGCTTGGCTAATCTTCCGGAATTTTTTGAGGATGTAAGTATGAAAATGGACGAGGGAGAGCCAGTGGATATAGTGTACCTGGACCTTCAGAAAGCCCTTGATGAAGTCCCACATAGGAGATTAGTGGGCAAAATTAGGGCACATGGTATTGGGGGCAGAGTACTGACATGGATTGAAAATTGGCTGGCTGACAGAAAACAAAGAGTAGCGATTAACGGGTCCCTTTCGGAATGGCAGGCAGTGACCAGTGGGGTTCCACAACATTCAGAGCTGGGACCGCAGCTGTTTACAATGTATATTAATGATTTAGATGAAAGGATTAAAAGTAACATTAGCAAATTTGCCAATGACACAAAGCTGGGTGGCAGTGTGAAATGTGAGGAGGATGTTATGAGAATGCAGGGTGACTTGGACAGGCTGGGTGGGTGGGCGGATGCATGGCAGATGCAGTTTAATATGGATAAATGTGAGGTTATCCACTTTGGTGGTAAGAACAGGAAGGCAGATTATTATCTAAATGGAATCAATTTAAGAAAAGGGGAAGTACAATGAGATCCAGGTGTTCTTGTACATCAGTCACTGAAAGCAAGCAGGCAGTGAAGCAAGCTAATGGCATGCTGGCCTTCATAACAAGGGGAAATGAGTATAGGAGCAAAGAAGTCCTTCTGCAGCTGTACAGGGCACTGGTGAGACCACACCTGGAGTACTGTGTGCAATTTTGGTCTCCAAATTTGAGGAAGGACATTCTTGCTATTGAAGGAGTGCAGCGCAAGTGCACAAGGTTAATTCCCGGGATGGCGGGACTGTCATATGTCGACAGATTGGAGCAACTGAGCTTGTATACACTGGAATTTAGAAGGCTGAGAGGGGATCTTATTGAAACATATAAGCTTATTAAGGGATTGGACACGCTGGAGGCAGGAAGCATGTTCCCACTGATGGGTGAGTCCAGAACCAGAGGCCGCAGTTTAAGAATAAGGGGTAAGCCATTTAGAATGGAGTTGAGGAAACATTTTTTCACCCAGAGAGTGGTGGATATATGGAATGCACTGCACCAGAAGGCTGTGGAGGCCAAGTCTCTGGATGCTTTCAAGAAAGAGATGGATAGAGCTTTTAAAGATAGCGGAGTCAAAGGTTATGGGGATAAGGCAGGAACGGGGTACTGATTGTGGATGATCAGCCATGATCCCAGTGAATGGCAGTGCTGGCTCGAAGAGCCAAATAGCCTACTACTGCACCTATTGTCTATTGTGAACCCAGTAGTGTGTCAGAACTGTAACGTGCTGTGAGTTTTCAGTGTTAATGTAATGGCCTCTCTGTAATCTATCACTACTGAGGTAACGGTTTCTCTGTAGCAGCAATGTTTATGTTACGACTAGAGACAACAGGGTTTTGAAGTGCAGGGCTATCCAATGAGAGAAATGTTATTCTTTCTTGTGAGTCTGGAAGAGAGATTTTTGTGGTCTTTTGCTGGGGAGAGATGAGAAGACATGAATGGAGAGAGTGGGCCATTTTCCTTTACTTTTTCTTTACTAACCCTATAGTCAAAGTAATAACTACAAAGCCCAATCGTTTAATCGCATATTATGTACCGTTTGTTATTTCGGGGTACTGATTTGTAACAGGGGACACATCGCACAGCATCCACTCAAACGAGATTTCTTAAGTTTGGCCGGGCTGGGGGGCTATCACCCCCTATATTAAGCTGCTAGCTGAAGAGAGAGTTACATATGGTTAGATGACTGAGCGAATCGCTTCACACGTTCACAGCAGGTGAACGGCTTCTCCCCAGTGTGAACTCAATGATGGACATTTGGTGGCGATGGCTGAGAGAATCTCTTCCCAAAGTGTGAGAAGGAGATCGGCCTCTACCCAGTGTGAACTCGCTGGTGTTTCTGTAGGTTGGATGACCGAGTGAATCTCTTCCCACACACTGAGCAGTTGAATGACCTCTCCCCTGTGTGAACACGCTGGTGTCTCTGTAGATGAGACAACTGAGTGAATCCCTTCCCACAGTCTGAGCAGGTGAAGGGCCGCTCGCCACTGTGAACTCGCTGGTGAGCCATTAGGGCAGATGACTGAGTGAATCCCTTTCCACAGTCCAAGCAGCTGAACGGCCTCTCCCCAGTGTGAACTCGCTGATGTACCTTCAGTGCAGATGAGCAAGTGAATCCCTTCCCACAGTCTGCACAGGTGAATGGCCTCTCTCCAGTGTGAACTCGCTGGTGAACCTTCAGTTGGGATGAGCAAGTGAATCCCTTCCCACAGTCTGAGCAGGTGAATGGCCTCTCCCCAGTGTGAACTCGCTGATGTACCTTCAGTTCAGATGACTGCATGAATCTCTTTCCACAGTCTGAGCAGATGAACGGCCTCTCTCCAGTGTGAACTCGCTGATGTACCTTCAGTTGGGATGAGCAGGTGAATCCCTTCCCACAGTCCGAGCAGGTGAACGGCCTCTCCCCAGTGTGAACTAACTGATGTGTCAGTCGGTTGGATGACCGAGTGAATCCCTTCCCACACACTGAGCAAGTGAACAGACTCCCTCCAGTGTGAACTCGCTGGTGTACCTTCAGTTCAGATGACTGAGTGAATCCCTTCCCGCAGTTTGAGCAGTTGAACAGCCACTCCCCAGTGTGAACTTGCTGATGTATCTTCAGTTGGGATGATCGACTGAATCCTTTCCCACAGTCTGAGCAGATGAACGGCCTCTCCCCGGTGTGAACTCGCTGATGTACCTTCAGGTGGGATGAGCAAGTGAATCTATTCCCACACACTGAGCAGGTGAACGGCCCCTCCCCAGTGTGAACAGACAAGTGTGCTTGTAGGTGGGATGATCGAGTGAATCCCTTCCCACACACTGAGCAGGTGAACGGCATCTCCCCAGTGTGAACTCGCTGGTGTCTCTGTAGAACAGAGGATGAAGTGAATCCCTTCCCACAGTCAGAGCAGGTGAACGGCCTCTCTCCAGTGTGAACTCGCTGATGCACCTTCAGTAGGGATGAGCAAGTGAATCCCTTCCTGCAGTCTGAGCACGTGAACGCCATCTCGCCAGTGTGAACTGACAAGTGTATCAGTAGGTTATATGATTCAGTGAATCCCTTCCCACAGTCCGAGCAGGTGAACGGCCGCTCCCCATTGTGAACTGACTGGTGCCTCTGTAGGTGAGGTGATTTAGTGAATCCTTTCCCACAGTCCGAGCAGGTGAACGGCCTCTCCCCGGTGTGAACTCGCTGGTGAGCCATTCGGTCAGATGACCGAGTGAATCCCTTGCTCCTCTTCTTAAATATCTGGATAGAGACAGCAAAACTGGCGTGTTGTGTTTGAGATTCCCATAGACAAATTCCTTGTCATTTTTAACCTGTAAAAATATTTACAAAATCCATCAATGGGCGTAGGACAATATTTCAGATTAGATCACTTGAGTTGTCAACGTGTGATCTGGCATCACACTGTTACAGTGAAGTTCAACCCAAGTTGGAGAGAGAAATCATCTTCTAACTGGGCACAGTGCTGGTATCTGGAATGACCAACATATTCTTTGATACTGTTCCTGTCTCTATAAGAATAGGATATTTATGCCATCTCCAATCTGTGACGTGGTTCAGTCTGACTCTCTCCATTGTTATTATTCCCTGTTCCCAATGAGCTGCATGGGTCCCTGGCCCCACAGTAGCTGATACAACCTCACACAATTAGCCGGCAGTGCATTCCACACACCCACCACTCTGTGTAAAAAAACTTACCCCTGACATCCCCTTAGTATCTATTTCCAAGCATCTCAAAACTAACAACCTCGTGTTAGCCATTTCAGCCCTGGGAAAGAATCCTCTGGCTATCCACATGATCAATGCACCTCATCATTTTATACACCTAAAAAAGGCTCTAAACATAAACAAGGAAATTATACATTGCTTTGAGGATTTGTTGGAAGTATACAAAATTATGACGGTATAGATAGGGTAAATGCAAGCAGCTGTTTCCACTGAGGTTGGGTGGGATGACAACTAGAGGTCATGGTTAAATGGAGAAGGTGAAAATTTAGTGGGAACATTTGGAAAAGCTCTTTACTGAAATGGTCGTGAGAGTGTGGAATGAGATGTCAACACAAGTGGTGAATATGAGCTCGGTTTCACCATTTAAAAGAAGTTTGGATGGGAGCCTGGATGGTAGGGGTCTGAAGGTGAAAGTTCCAGTGCAGGTAGTTGCAGTAGAGACCTTAAATGTTTTTTTCAGCATTGACTAGATGGGCCAAATAGCCTGTTTCCATACTGAACTTCCCCATGTTTCTATGACAGAGAAGATGGCCAAACTTGTTTGGAAGGGAAAAGGTAGGAGTGACAATGGAGCAGCAATGGCTGGAGCTTCTGGGAGCAATTCGGGAGCCGAGTGATCGATACATCCCAAACAAGTGGAAGCATTGGAAATGCAGGAGGACACAACTGTGGATGAAATGAGAAGCCAAAGCCAACATAAAAGCCAAAGAGAGGGCAAACAAAAGAGCAAAAACGATTGGGAAGCTTTTAGAAACCAACAGATGATGACTAAAAAAAAAGTCAGATGGGCTCAGGCGGTGGAATTATGATATTGTAGTCATTAGTGAGTCTTGGTAGCACCCAACAGTCAGGCATTTAAAGGAACAAAATATCCGGGGCCTCAATATCTCTTGAAAACCAAGGTACCCTGCACCAGTTACCTTTCAACTTTTATTTTGGCAGGCACATACAATCCCTACACCCTCAAAATTTCACTTCTGAAGGCCTCCCACTTACCAAGTACTCCTTTGCCAGGAAACAGCCTGTCCCAAACCACACTTGTTAGATCCTTTCTGATACCATTAAATTTCTCCAAGTTAGAATCTCAACCCATGGCCCAGACCTCTCTTTTTTCATATTTACTTTGATTCTCATGGCATTATGATCACTAATTTCTGTCACCAGCCCCGTATCATTTCCTAACAGATCATTGCACACTTCTACATCGGGAATTCTACGTACTGATCAAGGGCACATTTGACAAACTACACCCCATCTAGTCCTTTTACAGTATGGGATTCACAGTCAATACATGGAAAGTTAAAATCACTTACTGAATCAACTTTTGTTTCTTGGCATGGTCTGCGATCTCTCTATGAATTTGTTCCTCCAAATCCCTCAGATGTTGGGTGCAACCAAGTCCCAATTATGGCTACAATATCATAATTCCCTGTCCTGAGCTCATCTGGCTTTCCTGCGATGCTTCTTGCATTGTGATATACACAGCTCAGCACATTCATCGCACCATTCACAACATGCTGGAGGTACTCAGCAGGTCGGGCCGCATCCGTGGAAATGATCAGTTAACATTTCGGGCCATAACCCTTCGTCAGGACTGAAGAGGGTAGGGGCAGAGACCCCATAAAGAAGGTGGCGGGAGGTTGGGGAGGAGAGGGCTGCATGCTCAACCATTTGATTGCTGACTGTATCTGGTGTCTGAACAACATCTGACTGGTGTCAAGAAAACAACCTCCCCTCATTGTCACAAAACATGCATCATTGCTGTCGCAGTTTATGTTCCACTGGATGCTGATGCTAAAGTAGCCATGAAAGACCTCAGTGCTGCTATTAGCAAGCTGCAGACATTGCATCCAGATGGAGCTTTGACTGTCGCTGGAGACTTTAATCATTGTAACCTACGTACCGTGCTTCCAAGATATTACCAAAATGTATTATGCACCACCACGTGGAATAAAACCTTAGACAATGTCTACACAAATGTGGCTGACGCTTACAAACTCACTACCCTCCCCCACCTGGGATGGTCCGACCATCTTTCATTGTATCTGTTTCCCAAGTATAGCCCGGTCATTAACCATGTGAAACCCACAATGAAGACTATTAAGATCTGGCTGGAGGGGGCTGACTCTGCTCTTCAGCACCAATTCCAGCACACAGACTGGAGCATGTTTGCTGCCCATGCCACCACAGACTCTCAGATTAACATTGATTTATACACCAACTCTGTCCTTGAGCACATCAACAAGTGTGTAGATAGAGAGACATCACAAAAACAAATAAAAGTTTTCCCCAGTCAGAAACCATGGATGAACAGAGAGGTTCACCTCCTGCTCAAAGCCAGAGATTCAGCCTTCAGGTCTGGAGACTGGGAGGCTTACAGCTCAGCCAGGGCCAACCTGAGGAGGGGAATCTCTCAGGCTAAACACATATACAAACAGAGAATTGAGGAGCATTTCAACTCCTCTGACCCCCAGCCCATGTGGCATAGCATACAGGTCATTACAGACTTCAAACCTCCTAGTACTGTGCCCCCTTCCAGCTCTGCTACCCTCCCTGATGAGCTCAATTACTTCTACGCTCGCTTTGATCGAGGGAACAAGGAGGTCACCCTCAAAGCGGATCTCCCACCTGGTGAACTGTCTCTCTCACTTTCCACCTCCGATGTTTGTGGACCCTGAGCAGGGTGAATGTACGGAAGGCAGCTGGTCCGGATGCAATACCTGACCATGTGCTCAGAGTCTGTGCAGGGCCGTTGGCCGGGGTCTTCACGGACATTTTTAATCTGTCACTGGCCCAGGGTGTTGTCCCCATAAGCTTCAAGATCACCACCATCGTGCCAGTGCCAAAGCATTCCACTGCCACGAGCCTGAATGATTTCCGCCCAGTTGCACTCACCCCCATCATTGCAAAGTGCTTTGAGAGACTGGTTCTATCACATCTGAAATCCTGTCTGCCCACTACCCTGGACCCCCATCAATTTTCCTATCACACCAGCAGGTCAACAGAGGACACCATCTCCACGGCACTTCACTCTGCCCTGACCCACCTGGACAGCCCCAACTCTTACGTCAGAATGAGGTTCATTGACTTTAGTTCAGCATTCAATTCTGTAAGCCCCTTCAAGCTGATCACCAAACTTGGCCAGCTTGGTATCAGCTCATCCCTCTGCAATTGGACCTTGGACTGTCTGACGAACAGACCCCAATCAGTTAAGTTAGACAACCTCTCCTCCTCCACTCTCACCCTGAACACCGGCGTGCTTCAAGGCTGTGGGCCGAGCCCTCTTCTGTACTCCCTTTTCACCTATGACTGCATTCCTGTACATGGTTCTAACTCCATAATCAAGTTCGCAGAGGCCACCATGGTGGTTGGCCAGATCAGAGGGGATGACGAGACAGCCTACAGGGACGAGGTCCAGCACCTGGCTGCGTGGTGTGCCGACAACAATCTGGCCCTTAACACCCAGAAGACCAAGGAGATCATTGTGGACTTCAGGCATGCTAGGAGCCACACTCCCAATCTCCATCAACGGAACAGTAGTGGAGCATGTATCAAGCTTCAAATTCCTTGGTGTCCACATTTTCGAGGATCTCACCTGGTCCCTGAGCTCTTCCATCCTGATCAAAAAGTTGCAACGGCGCCTTTAATTCCTGCGGAGCATCAATAAAGCTCACCTCTGTCCCAGGATATGACCGACTTTTACCGGTGTACCATTGAGAGCATACTCACCAACTGCATCTCAGTGTGGTATGGCAATTGTCCCCTTTCGGACCACAAAGCACTCCACTGTGTGGTGAAAACTGCCCAGCGGATTATCGGCACCTAATTGTCCACCATTGAGAACATCTACCATAAACGCTGGCTGGGCAGGGCGAAACACATTATCAAGGATGCATCTCACCCTAACCATGGACTTTTTACTCTCCTCCCATCCAGTAGGTGCTACAGGAGCCTCCGCTCCCACACCAGCAGGCACAGGAAGAGCTTCTTCCCTGAGGCTGTGACCCTGCTGAACCTCACATCACAGCGCTAAGCAGTATTGCACCCATATTGTACTGTCTCAGTACTTTTATATTTGTGTGCTGTAGTACTTACTTTTTATTCTCAGTTATTTTGTAAATAACACTATTCTTTGCATCTCTGTTCAGATGCTAACTGCATTTCATTCGCTTTGTATCTGTACTTGGCACAATGACAATAAAGTTGAATCTGATCTAAAAAAAACAAAGGAGCTGATTGTGGATGACAGGAGGAATGGAGACAGGCTAACCTCGAATGACATCAATGGATCTGGGGTTGAGACGGTGAACAGCTTTAAGTTCCTTGGCATAAACATCTCTGAGGATCTCACATGGTCTGTACATACCGGCTGTGTTGTGAAAAGAGCACAACAGCACCTCTTTCACCTCAGACGGTTGAAGAAGTCTGGGATGGGGCCACAAATCCTAAGAACTTTGTACAGGAACACAATTGAGAGCATCCTGACTGGCTGCATCACTGCCTGGTATGGGAACTGTACTTCCCTTAATCACAGGAACCTGCAGAGAGTGGTGCAGACAGCCCAGCACATCTGTAGATGTGAACTTCCCACTATTCAGGACATTTACAGAGATAGGTGTGTAGACAATAGACAATAGGTGCAGGAGTAGGCCATTCAGCCCTTCAAGCCAGCACCACCATTCACTGTGATCATGGCTGATCATCCGCAATCAGTTCCCTTTTCCTGCCTTCTCCCCATATCCCTTCACTCTGCTATCTTTAAGAGCTCTATCTAACTCTTTTTTGAAAGAATCCAGAGAATTGGCCTCCGCTGCCTTCTGAGGCAGAGCAATCCACAGAAGCATAACCCTCTGTGTGAGAAAGGGCCCAAAGGATTTTGGCCACCCAATTCACCACAACGACAAACTGTTCCTGCTGCTACCATCCAGGAAACGGTACCACAGCAAAAGGACCAACAGGCTCCCGGACATCATCTTCTATCAGGCCATCAGACTGATTAATTCATGCTGATACAATTGCATTTCTTTGTTATATTGACTGTCCTATGTACTAACTATTTATTATAAATTACACATTGCACATTTAGATGGAGATGTAATGTAAAGATTTCTACTCCTCATGTATAGGAAGGATGTATGTAATAAAGTCAATTCAATTAAATTCACCCTCCCCACTATCTGTTCTGTCATTCTATCTCCCAAATCCCCTGCAACTTATTTTAACCACATCACACTCTCCCCACACTAACACTAACAAGCCTTATCACTAGGATATTAGTCCCCTCTTATTCTGTTCCCCTCACTAACGAATCCCCTATCACCCCTTTGACTTTCCTCTGTCAGTACTCCGCCCAACAGTTTCTAAAGTGGCCCACCTGTTGTCATGTGGGATGGACACAAGAGTACTCTTCAATGGCTATTTAACCTCATTCCCCCTCCTGACTCTCACCTAGTTTCCTGTGTCCTGCACCTTGGGTGTAATTCACCTCTCTTCATGTCATATCTATCCCAACGACCCCCCCTCCAAACTCCTAGATGATATGGAATTCATCCATTTCAAGTTCCAACTCTGTAAAGTGCAGGGTTACAAGCTGCAGCTGGATGTACATCTTGTAGGTGAGGGCATCGGGGACACTGGATGTCTTACCACTTTTAATCCCCTCTAATCCCCTTTCCCCTCTTGTCCCCTCTAATTTATAATGATGAGTGTGCACATAAATCTTGTATTCTGCATTCTTTTAACCAGTGACAACATGGGCAGAGTGAACTTTAAATAGAGAGGTATTCATTTTAACAGCTAGCAAATCACTGTCGGTAAGAACTTTGATCTCCTCTGGGTTTGATCGTGTTCAGTCTGCACTCTCACACAGACTATGTAGCAGTCCTGTGATGGGTAATGAAGGATTTTCTTGCACATTGTCCATATCTGATTTGCTTGCTAAATGACGCTTTAAAAAGTCAGATTCAAACTATCACTCCACTTCTTACCACTTTCAAATTCTCTAGCAACTTTTGCATCACCACAATACACACAGGTAACACCAGTTTCTGTATTGTACATAAATATTTCCCCTGAACCCTCCCCCAGGTGACTGACGGTGGTGAACTCAGTGATGGCAATGCCAATGAATATGAAGGGAAGGGCAGTAGTCTGTCTCATTGGAGTCTGGCACATTTGTGATGTGAAAGCTACTTGTTGCCCAGGGCAAAGGTGTTTGATATCATTATGTACCCAGAGAGAATGGGTCAAAACATGACCTCCCGGGTAGAAAGTCCAGAACAGTAGGAGGTGGAACCAGCAACACACACAAAATTTTGGAGGAACTCAGCAGGCCAGGCAGCATCTATGGAAAAGCATACTGCCTTGCAGAGGGTGGTTAGGGGAGCAGAGAAGGTTATTGGGGTCTCCCTACCTTCTGTCCAAGACCTCTTTCAGAGGTGATGCCTCCAGAAAACACAGTACATCATTAAGACCCCTCACACCCTCTCCATGAACTGTTTGTTCTTCTGCCATCAGGCCAACGTTACAGGAGCATCAAAACTAAAAGCACAAGGCTACTAAACAGCGTCCTCCCACAGGCAGTCAGACTGCTAAATAGCTGCTCCACCTGACTCTGCTTTGGACACTTTTAACTTGCACTGGACATTTACAACTGATTTTAACTGACATGTGGCTGTTGTGTTTTACTATTTATTGTTATGTTTATTATTTAGTGTTGTGTTTGTTATGTTATGATTGCACTGCCTCTGAGAAACGCTGTCTCATTCTGCCCTGCAGAGCTGATGTGCGGTTGGAATGACAATAAAGTTTCTTGAATCTTGAATTTAATGCTGAGTTCCTCCAGCAATTTGTGTGTGTTGCTCGGATTTCCAGCATCTGCAGATTTTCTCTTGTTTGTGACTGGAGGCAGAACAAAGGTGATTTTCACAACAGCTGATGTAAAAGATTTTGTTCCCTTTCTCCGAGTTCCCGATCCTTGCATTTAGACAGCTGGAGCTCAGCTCTGTCTGAGAGACCCATCGGTTCCCATTCCCTCATCAGCCGGAAGCTCCCCGGGGCCCGTGTACGGATGGTGGGGCTGAGAGAGAGGGAAGAGAGCAGGACTGTCCCGGGATTGCGGGTCACGGAATCCGGAGTCACAGCAACTACCCGAAGTCGGTGTTGAAAACGCCGCCCGGTGAGACCCCCAACCCGGAGACCCCTTCTTACCTCAACCGATCATCCGGGGCCTTTTGTGCCCCGCGCGCTGGTGAGCTCGAGCTTGGGCGGTTAAACGGCTGGGCTACGAATCACGTGACTAGCCCCTCCCCCAGCGGTGTCAGCAGAGCATTCATGTGTTGCTCTATTCTCATTGGTGCGAAGCGAGGTCAATCACTGCTTCCAACCAATAGCGGAGGCGGACCAGCCGAGAGGGCGTAACCCCCGCTGACTCCGTCTCCCGAACTTTCCGTCACGGCGGGACAACCGTCAAAGTAAATGTCCGCTTTCTGATTTTTTCCATTTCCCTCCGAGGGAAGTTGGGGCGTTTGTGAAGCGTCTCCTGCGGCCGGAGTCTGATGTGTCGCTGAGAGGTAGGAGGAGACCGCTCGGCCCGTCGGTTTGATGCCGGTTCCCCGGGGAGGGAGAGGATGAAGACGGTGAGAGAGGGGGCGGACAGGATGTTTGTCCCGGTGGGGACAGGAGGGGCTCATCTGTGGAAATGTCTGAGCCCACGGTGGTGGCGATTCACCACATTGGGGGGCAAACACCGGCAGACTGTTGCCCTGCAAGCGGGGCCGATGGTCCGGGCAAAGTGACAATTATTTGTGTTTTGTTGAGACTGTACCGGGAATATGGTGTAAAATCCCGCTCCCCACACTAACACGGGTCACACAGACCAAAGAACAAACTGCCGGAGGAACTCAGTGGGTCGGGCAGCATCTGTGGAGGGAAATGGACCGTCAACATTTCGGGCCGAGACCCTCCCTCTGGACTGAGAGTGGACGGGAAATAGTCCGAGAAAAGAGGTGAGGGGTGGGGATGGGGCAAGAGCTGGGGAGTGAGAGGTGGATCCAGGTGAGGGGGAGGTGGGAAGGTGGAAATAGTGACGGGGGTGGGAGGTGAGTGGTTGGGGCAACACGGGGCTGCAGAAGATGGAAATTAATTCCATAGAGGATTAACAAAGAGGTTAGAGAGTATTTGTTATGGAGAGTGCAATGAAGATTCACCAGACTGATCCCTGGAGTGGTGGGGTCATATGAAGAAGGATCAAATGCGATTACCCTTTCATTTAGAGAATCGAGGACTGAGAGGTGAACACATTGAAATGCACAACATTATTATCGGTTGAACCAGGGATCCCAGTCTCTGAAAAAGGGGGTGGACTGTCCGGGAAATGTTTCCATTCTGAGGGTGGTGAATGTCTGTAAATCCCCACCACAGAGGGGGTTAAAATCTATTGCTATGAATTAGGTTCTGTTGCTGCCGCAGAGACAACAAATTACATGACATCTGCCGGTGCTATTAAACCTGATTCTGATAATTGGTCTGGGAGACCCACCACCGGTCACCTGATCCCAGTTACCGCAGATCGTAATGCGAGACTGAAGCCTTTTCTATTTATTTGTGTTCCTCAGTTCAGTTAAGTTTTCCTCTGTGGTTCCAAAGCAGAACCTCAGACTGTCTAATATTTCCGCACAATTAAAATGGAGAATTTGTTTATTCTTATCACATACTGAGCTACAGTGAAAATCTTGCTCGACCTACCATCCACACAGATCGATATATTACTACGGTACATTGAGCTGATATACGACAAAACAATAACTGTAACAAAGCATTATGGCTGCAGAAAAAGTGCAGTGCAGATAGACATATGGGGCAGGGTCACGAGTCCATTTTATTGGACTGGAGACCATTCATTTGGCTGACAACCGCAGACAGGAAGCTGTCCATGAGCCTGGTGGTACGCACTTTAAGGATTTTGTATCTCTTCCCCGGTGGGGGATTGGGTGTTTCTCTGTCCCTGTACCTTCTCGTACTTGTGCACTTGGGAATAAATTTAATAGGACCTGAGAAAACTCAGTGAGATTTGATTAGTGATGATCATCTTGGCAGCTCGGTAGGTCGAATGTAAAGAGACAGTACACTGTTGAATGTAGAGGGACAGTACACTGTTGAATGAAAGTCCCTGAACAGTGTCGATGAGCAGAGGGATATTGGATCCAAGTTCACAGCTCCCTGAAAGAGACCGCACAGATTGATCGGGTGGTTAAGAGAGCTGTAACGAGAGGCTGGACAAACGTGTTGTTTTCTCCAGAGCGGCGCAGGCTGGGGTGAGACTGGATGGACATTTATAAGATTAAAAGAGGAATAGATAGAGCGGACAGGCGATATACTTTTCCTGGGGGTTGAAATGTCTAATATATTTAAGGTGAGAGGAGATGTGAGGGACAAGTGTTACGAGATCGCAGGTTTCTTTTGCTCTGGGTGTGACTTTAAGAGAGGCTGCAGGAGGCGGGAGTATGACGTCAGCCACTGACTGCTGGAGCTCTCAGTCTCAGAGAAGGAGAGAGAGAGAGAGAGAGACAGAGAGAGGGAGGGGGGAGACAGACAGACACACACACACACACTCTTTGGAATACGGTTCGACGGCTGACAATCTTCTGTGATTTGTATTTCGTTTTCCCAGCGCGGAACCTGTGAAGTTCTTTCTGATTACTTCCTCGTTGCATTTTAATGTGGATTTACAAATTTCCCCATTCCGTGGAAAACTGAAACTTGCCATTTTGAAACTTTCAGAACTGTTCCTAAACTTGACATTTTTGCAGCCACAAAACGCATAACACTGTTAACTTCTGTTTAGAAGAGTAGTTTGTTTAATTTTCTCTATACTAATACAGATAGTAGTTTATACTAATACAGACTGAGTTTGTGGTCTATCGCTGCCGGTACATAACACAGAGTGGCGGGCGGGTCGCTGGAGTCTCTCCCTGGGTTGTGGGGACCCAGCGGTCACGTGATCCCGTTCGCCCCGCCCATTTAACCGCAGACGGGCAGCAGCAGCGCGTCTGTTCCCGAGGCCCCGCCCCTCCGGAGACGCAATAACCTCTCCGCGCATGCTCACTGTCGCCAGACGGACGGTGTTTGCCTTTCCGCTCAGTGCTGAAGCGAGCCGTCTGCGGGATCGGGAAGGGACGATCGCCTCCCAGGTCGGGGAGCCGGGGGTCGGGATCACTGCGGGCCGAAGATATCACTGTTCTCATCGGTGAGTACTGAGACCGATCCCGAGCGGGGAGATCTGATGTTGACCGTCAGCCCCGAACTGCGGGCCAATTACTCATTTAGTACCCAGTTATCTGGGCTCGTCAGAAACGTGTCGACTTCACTTAATCTGCATTGAACGACCCAAACCAGGAGCCCAGGCTGTCTCTTTCCGCAGAATTGAAATGGGAGTCCCGTCAGCAGGTCACGTGAGGCTATTCACCGCGGATCTGCCCCGCCCTCCGTTTTGTGACGCAAGATCACGTGATGTATGCTAATAGTTCCCGATGGGTAGTGATGCTTCCTCCACGTTTTGTTGGGGAAATGTAATGTTGGCCACTGAGTCCTGTTAACTTCCCCCAACTCACCTCGCTTCCTGAGGCTCCTTGCATTTGTCCTTGAGCTTTATGGCTGTTGTCTTCTCCCTGACTGGTGTGGGTGAGAACGGAGAACGTCCCAGGTTGTGGAGATCTTTCATTTCACTGCCTGTTTTACGGAGGGACTGGGAAGTCTAAGGGGAAGAATGGTTTCTGTGATGTGCTGATCTGTATCCAAAGGTCTCTGCAGTTCCTCACAGTCACGGGTCACTCGGTGGAAATCAAGCAGAATCTCAAGTTGCTGGAGATCTGCACTAAAAACTGAAAATGTTTGAAGTCATTCTGATGAAACGTTATCAACCTAAATTGTAAAGTTTGTTCCTGTCCCCACAGCTGTTCCTTACCTGCTGAGTGTTTCTGGTAATTCCAGTTTCCTTTTATTACATTCACCCTGGACTGGTTTATATTTCCTGAAATAAACCTGGTTTAACTTGGAAATGGAAATGGCTCGTTTTGTGATCGTAGTGTTATGTGGTTGGCAACTGTGAATACAGAATTGAGTCAGGTTTTATAAACAAACTTAAACATTTATTTAACTCTGCTCAACAATAGTGAAAAGTAAACTAACGACTAACTTATGTTAACTGTAAGTGGTAAATTCGAACACAGTCTTAAAGTGGTAAATTTGAAAGTCCAAGGAGATTTACAAAGTCAATAAGGAGAGACTTCTTTGGAAACAGATTTCTTCGAAGACGTGACGTTTCTGCTGATTCTGTCCAAAGGATTCACGACAAAGGAAGTAAAACGGCTTAAAGGAACTGACCTTTTTCTGGATGGGGAACACCGCACAAACTTTTCCTGAGCTTGCAGGGGTTACCTCAGATGCAGATCACTAATTCTGAATGAAGATTCAATAAGGTTGATCCTTTATGAAACTGCCAAACGACAGCAACTTTACTCAATCCTTTGGGTTCCTGTAGTTTGGTAAAGGTCTTCACTCTCCGACACTAGACTGCAAAGGTAAACAAACAAAACCTGGCAGCGATTGGCGAAACTGCCAGCACAACGGTTTTACCTTAAAATTGAAAGTAAAACTTTGCTTTGAAACAGAACTACGTCATGAGATGATTACGCAGCAAAACTAACTGACAAACTAACTCCGTAACAACAGGGGTTTCCCCATGTATACCTGTTGGAACAGGTCATCACATGACCTCACACTGGCAGGAAAATTACTTGACCCCACCATCACAACGCAATTACATCATGCTCACAAGATACTCCATTACATCATGCTCACAAGATACTCCATTACATCGTGGTCATAAGACAGTCACAAGATACCCACAAGATATGTAACAGTAGAACAGTAAAGAAAGCACAACATTTCCCCGTAAATTATCCTGGTACCAATTTGTCTATTATTCCTGGAAATGTGTATGTACAGTTGTTCCAAACAAGGTTTACAAGAATAATCTCAGGAATGATCGGCATTATGTATGAGGAGCATTTGATGGTTCTGGTCCTGTGCTCTATGGAGTTCAGAGGGACGATGGGGGTGGTGGAGGGATGTATGGTCAAGTAAACCTCCCAAATGCTGAAAAGCCTGGATACAGTGGACATGGAGAGGATGTTTCCATTAGACGGAGAGTCTGTGATCTGACAGCACAGTCTCAGAATAAAGATGGTTCCCTTTAAAACTGACATGAAAAAAATTTTTTGGCCAAAAGATGTCTGATCTGTGGAATTTGTTGCCGCAGATGTTGGTTGAGGCTGCCATTTGGGTATATTTATGACAGAGATTAACATATTCATGATCGCTAAATAGCTTCAGGGTTACAGGAGGAAGGCAGGAATATGGTGTTGGAATAAAAATCAGCCATGGTTCAGTGGTGGGGCAGACCAGATGGATCGAATCACCTAATTCTGTTCCTGTGTCTTATGTCTTACCATGACTGAATGATGGATCCTTCTTATCCCATATCGTTTTGTGACGTGTGAGACAACTAAAGGTCACTGAGATCATTATGTTTGCCTTCAATGTTTAATTTTCAGTGAGTTTTGTTCTTAGTAACATTAAGCAGAAATGTTTGTTTCTCCTTCTTATTGTTAATGTGCTTCATTATCTTTCACGTTAAAGTTAGACCTGCAGTGAGAGAGTTATTGGAAGAAAAACCCCAACTGGAAGCAAAGCACAACTGAAGACAAGGGAACAGCAACAAGTGAACCAGCCTGAGGGTTGAGAGCATCAACGGAGAGAACCCATCTGACGTGGAGATTCCAGTGATTCAGTCAGGAGAAAGTTTGGTGAGTCTTATTTACTCAAACACTGGTCCTTTAGACATTACATACCTGTACAAATGAAGGTAGGAAATAGTTGGAGTGAGACTAAATGTACCCAGAAGAACCTGTTATACCTCTGTCAGACCCAGTTGCAATCACTCCAGGTCTGGTGATGTGCTTCCAGCAGCCCAGCCCTTTAAAACCACTCCCAGTCTGTGGAAGTTGAATCCGGATAAAGTCACTCAGAGACCGTAGAAGTACCAACTCTTTATTCCAAGCACCCAGGGTTACTCAGTTAGTCGCTCAAACAGGAACAGTCCATGACTGTTCCTGCCCAATCCACTAACTGACTAACAATTCCCCTTACACCACAGATATATCCGTCCAGATACCCCCCACACAAGACAGGCTGGAGCCAAAGTTATTTACTACATGACAGCCCCTAAAGACAAGTTACAAAATAGTCATAATGGCTTACACACATAGAACAGACTGAAGCTGTCCTATCTCTGTGCATGAGTGCACAGGGAGATAAGCATCCTGAAACCCCAGCTAGCCACCCTCAAGAAGAAATATGGCTCAGCGTGGCTCAGCACATCTGTTGATCATCAGCAGTTTCTTTCAGAAAAACAGGCTGCTATCGTTTAACAACGTGTTAACCCTTTTACATACTTTATCATTCCCTCCTTTTGATCATTACATGATCAACAAAGCAGTAATTTTTTACACAGAAAACTACTGAGTACAGCATTGACTTATCAGTGAGCCCTCTCAAAGACCTAAACACCATAGAACCACAGAACACCGCTATCAGCCAATACATTTTCTTTTAGTCCGAGAGAGTCCTTCTACTCATTTCCTTCAGTAATAAATTTGTAGTCTGTTTGATGTATCCACCAAGATTGCCCCTTCAGCTTCACAGCCGTGGGAGTGATCAGTAACACCTGATATGGTCCTCTCCACTGAGATCCGAGATTCCCTCGATCCCAGTTCTTGATCAGGACAAAAGTCCCAGGTTCTATGGTGGCATAGTCACTCCTCTCTGGGGGGCAGTTCTCTTCCTTGTAAGCCTGTCGTACCTGTGAATGTAATGTTTGGAGAATTTTGGTTAGTTTGCATATATATTTCCCTATCCCTTTCCCTCGGGTATGCATATCGAATTTTGCTGGTAGACTTTCTGTGAGCAATGGTACACCAGGTCTTGGTCCCCAGTGTGTCCTCATGGGCCATCCATAAATGATTTCAGCTGGTGACAACCCTGTTTTCCCCTGTGGGGTAACCCTCATGTGGAATAGGGCTAACGGTGGGACCTTCAACCAAGTGAGTCCAGTCTCCGCTGTTAGTTTGGCCAATTTACTCTTCAGAGTGGCTCTCTCCACTATGCCAGTGGCCCGTGGGTTGTGTGCACAGTGGAATTGTTGCTTCATAGCTAGTTCATTACATACCCCATCATTTACTTTCACCACAAAGTGTGGGCCATTGTCAGAGCTTAGCATCTTTGGCAGGCCGTACCTGTGAATTATTTCCCATAATAATACCTTCACAACAGTCAAAGCAGTATTATTGGTAGTTGGAATAGCTTCAGTCCAGCTACTAAATGCATCTATAATAACTAAGAACTATCTAAAGCAATGTACTCTAGGCAATTCAATAAAATCAACTTTTAGACACAAAGAAGGTTCACCTGTTAAGGGAGTCATACCCGGTGTGCAGGGTACAGGTTACCAATGATTCCCTCCTTTCCCAGGTGTCTACAATCATGTATATAATCAACCAATATTGGTAAAAACTGTGTAGGAACACAAACCTGTCCCGCTGGGGTGATCTGAAAACCTAGGTCGGGGACTTTCTGGCACCCCATCTGGGACCACAGTTTGAGCTCCTCCTCGGAGGTGCCCCCCTGAAAAGTATATACCTCCCGCATGTCTGGCAAACCCGTTCTGCTTCAGTCACAGAAGGTTGCTTGACGGGAACCCGAGGGGACTACAACTACTGAGGATTGTGCCACACTTTTTGCTGTCTTAGCTGCTAAAGTATTGCCTTTAGTGACCCGGTTGGACATGTGGGTGTGGGCCGCACATTTATTAATAGCCAAAACTCGAGCTAGCCATAGAGCGGTGAGTAAGTTGTTTACAAAGGTGGCATTACTAATGGGGTGGCCAAAAGAAGTTAGGAATCCCCGATGTTCCCAGAGAGCCCAGCAGTCATGCAGAACTCCAAATGCACAATGGGGATCTGTGTAAATGTTCACAATCTTGTCTGTTGCTAGGATACAGGCACGAGTCAGAGCAAACAGCTCAGCCTTCTGGGCGGAGACAGCCGCTTCAAAAGAGGCCTGCTCAACTATTTCATTGTCCATCACTATTGCATAGCCAGAATATTGTTTTCCTGCTGGATCCACAAAAGAGCTTCCTTCCTCATAAAATGTTGCCTCGGGCTTGAGGGGGTATTGCAAAATGGATGGGAGAGTCTGTCCTTCTTTCACGGTGATCTGGACAGGGGGGCAGTTGGTGCGGCCAACGTCATGGCCTGAAATTGCTTAGAGATGGGGTACAGCGTCTTGGGTTCAGTCAATATTAAAAGAATGTCGTACTAAATGTCCCGTCTTCACCTCAGAATCCTTCCAGTATCGCAGATGGCCCGCGGGCAAATCTTGCCAATTTCCCTTCGCGTTGGAGGCTTGTTTCATCAGGGTGTAGGCAATGAACCCGAGGCTCTTTGCTTGAACCCAGGGCAAACCCTAACGGTGGTATGGGGAACCACCAGTCCTGTCTGTCGCCTAAGGTAATCTGGAACTTCAGCCTGTGATGCGCTGCCCTCTCTTCCTTTAACCTCTCCAATCACCGTGACTAGGAACTACTGTCCCTCGAGGGGTGCATAATATTGGCTTTCCTCAGTTGAGCACCCCAGGCACAGAGTCACATGAGGGTCGACCACTGGCAGTGGGGGTTCAAATGCAGTGGAGTCCAGATTAAGTGCCCAACACTGGGGGGGTCGGTAACTGAGGAAGCTGCCAGTTGTTCACTAGCCCCAGGGTGGCACCCTTGTCTGTGCATAGAATCTTGACTTCCAATGGACAGAGCAAGTCTCTCCCTGCTAGATTACACCCCAGACTGGTGGTGGCTGTAAATGAAACCTCGCACTGAGTCCCCCTGCAGTTCCACCTGCAGTGGTTGAGTATGTGAATATGTACGTTCCTTGCCTTCGAACCCAGCCAGAGTGATTGTAGTGTCTGATAGCTGGAATCCCTTTTCATTCCTGATTTCCTGATTGAGAGTGGTTGTGATTGCCCCCATATCAATCATAAATGGAATTGGAATTCCAGCAACTAGCAATATTACATTGTCAGGCCAATCCATATTATTTGTTTCAATCATGTTGGCTAACTTCGTTGGTAAGCATTGGAGCAGTAGGCATTAAACTGGCGGGTGGGGGGATGGATTCCCATCATTAAAAGCTTGGTCTCCTGTGAACTTGCCGTAGCAGGCCACACATTGCTCCCAATAGTCTGGTCCTGATTCCCCAGGCTTAGGTTTGCATTCAAGTACTTTAGTGATGTTTACAGGTTGCTGGAGAGCCCTTTCCAAGGCTTGAATAATCTGGTCTGTCTGTTCATTCTCATTGTGGTTTCCCACCTGTAACTCCTGATAGGTTTGGTATCTCAATTCTGCTTTCCATTTCTGCCCCTCATTAGCTGGGAGAATCACGTAGCAGAGACCGAATGAATCTTCCCGGGTCACATTAAACATGTGTGTAGTACTGCGGACATACTGAGCAAACTGTGCTGGTTTTTCTTTTCTATCTGGGGCTGAATCATGATCATTATCATTTCCTGAGGCTTCCAGGGTGCATACACAGGAATCACCTTTTCAACAATTTCCACTTCTTCCCACTGTTCTTTTTCCATATCAAATTTACTGCTTATTCTCATGAGGTAATATCCCACCACAGTCTGCTTGGCACTCCCTATATTCGGATCCTGTTCGTGACGCCAAATGTTCAAGTTGTATCTGAATAAAACTTGGGAGACCAGCTTCTTATCATCACCGCAGTTTATAGCGCATTCTCCTGCAGGAGTTTGAGACCCAGTCGTCAAAGGGAAGGCACGTAAGCACTGTCACCATCTGACAAGTGGACTGACTTAGTCAGGTTACAGCCGTATATTTATACACAGTAAGTCCCATACATTACTATTGCAAGATGTTATTTGAACTGGTACACCCACCAAGTCTGTTGGTGCAAAACTTAATTACTTAAATAAGAGTGTTCGCTAAATCAAGGTTTTAATTACAGACAGATGTACTGTCCAGTCCTTATCAGTTAATCCCTTTGCAAGGCTCTGATTTAATTACAGACAGATGTTGATTCCTGTCCTTATTGGTGAGTCCTCCTCTCTTTACTCAAACGAGGGTACAAGGTATAATGTATCAACTAATGAGGGTACAATGTATAATGTTATCAGCTCTCAGTGTGTCTCCCCGCAAGCCACAGAGAACTGGCAATGAACCTGTCTTTGCTAACTGCTGATGACAGAGTTTACTTCAGTTCAAAAATTCCTATTCAGTCCCAATTATTCTTTTAACCAGAGATTACACAGGTTCAAAATAATTTTTTATATATATCCTCAATTCCTCATGAGGGTTCAGGGGAAATTTTTATGTTCAATACAGAAACTGGTGTTACTTGTGTGTATTGTGGCCATGCAAAAGTTGCTGGAGAATTTACAAGTGGGAAGAAGTGGAGTGATATCTGGAAATCTGACTTTTTAAAGTGTAATTTAGCAAGCAAAACACATATGGACAATGTGCAAAAGCTTTGGTGAGAAAATCCTTCATTTCCCATTACAGGACTGCTACATAGTCTGTGTGAGAGTGCAGATGAACTCGATCGAAGCCAGGGGGGATCAAAGTTCTTACTGACAGTGATTTGCTAGCTGTTAAAATGAATACCTCTCTATATAAGATTCACTGTGCAGATGTTGTCACTGGTTAAAAAAAATACACAGTACAAGATTTATGTGCACACTGGTAATTACAAATTAGAGGGGACATTGGTGGGAGGGTGGGGAGACCTCCAGTGTCCTTGATGCCCTCACCTACAAGATGTACATCCAGCTGCAGCTTGTAACCATCATACCATAGAACATTACAGTACAGAAATAGGCCTTTTGGCCCTCCTTTGCTGTGCCGAACCATTTTTCTGCCTAGTCCCACTGACCTGCATACAGACCATATCCCTCCATACACCTGCTATCCATGTATCTGTACAACTTATTCTTAAATGTTAAAAAAGAACCCGCATTTACCACTTCATCTGGCAGCTCATTCCACAATCCCACCACTCTCTGTGTGAAGAAGCCCGCACTAATGTTCCCTTTAAACTTTCCCCTTTCACCCTCAACCCATGTCCTCTGTTTTTTTCTCCCCTTGCCTCAGTGGAAAAAGCCTGCTTGCATTCGCTCTATCTATACCCTCATAATTTTGTATACTCCTTACAAATCCTCAAAGCAATGTATGATTTCCTTGTTCATGCTTAGTGCCTTTTTTAGGTCTATAAAATGATGAGGGGTACATACAGGGTTAATGGTAAGGCACTGAGGAGTGCAGTAGAACAGAGGGATCTGGGAATACAGATACAAAATTCCCTAAAAATGGCGTCACAGGACCGTAAAGAGAGCTTTTGGTACATTGGCATTTATTTATCAAACTATTGAGTACAAGAGCTGGAATGTTATGGTGAGGTTGTATAAGGCATTGGTGAGGCCAAATCTGGAGTATTGTGTTCATTTTTGGTCACCAAATTACAGGAAGGATATTAATAAGGTTGAAAGAGTGCAGAGAAGGTTTACAAGGATGTTGCCGGGATTTGAGAAACTCAGTTACAGAGAGAGGTTGAATAAGTTTGGACTTGAATGCAAGCAGGCTTTCTCCACAGAGGCAAGGGGAGAAAAAAAAGAGGACAGGGGTTAAGGGTGAGGGGGAAAAGTTTATAGGGAACATTGGGGGGGCTTCTTCACACAGAGGGTGGTGGGAGTATGGAATGAGCTGCCAGACGAGGTGGTAAATGCGGGTTCTTTATTAACATTTAAGAATAAATGGGACAGATACATGGATGGGGGGGGTGTATGGACGGATATGGTCCATGTGCAGGTCAGTGGGACTAGGCAGAAAATGGTTCAGCACAGCCAAGAAGGGCCGAAAGGCCTGTTTCTGTGCTGTAGTGTTCTATGTTTTTTTTATGGTTTCTAGGGGCATTGATCATGTGCATAGCCAAAAGTTTATTCCCGGGGCTGAAATGACGAACACGAGGGGCATAGTTTTAAGGTGCTTGGAAATAGATACCAAGGGGATGTCAGGGGTAAGTTTTTTACACAGAGAGTGGTGGGTGTGTGTAATACACTGCCAGCTATTTGTGTGAGTGTTTCAGATACTGTGGGGCCAGGCACCCATGCAGCTCAGTGGCAACAGGGAATAATACCAATGGAGAGAGTCAAACTGAGCCAGGTCACAGATTGGAGATGGCAGAAATGCCGCATTCTTATAGAGACAGGAAGAGCATCAAGGAATTGATGGTCACTCCAGATACCAGCACTGTGCCCAGTTAGTAGATGATTTCTCTCACCAACTTGGGTTGAACCTCACTGTAACAGTGTGATGCCAGATCACACCTTGGCAACTCAAGTGATCTCATCTGAAATGTTGTCCTACAACCATTGATGGATTTTGTTAATCTTTTCACAGGTTAAAAATGACAAGGAATTTGTTTACGGGAAAACTGAACACAACACGTCGGTTTTGCTGTCTCTGTCCAGATATTTAAGAAGTGGAGCAAGGGATTCACTCGATCATCTTGCCGACTGGCATGCCCGTCATTTTACACAGTGGAGAGGCTGTGCATCTGCTCAGACAGTGGGAATGGATTCACTTGGTTATCTCAACTGAAGGTACATCAGCAAGTTCACACTGGGACAAGGCCATTCACCTGTTCTGTGGGTGAGAAGGGATTCAGTCGGTCTTCCCACCTGTGGACACAACAGTCAGTTCACACTGGGCAGAGGCTGGTCATCTGCTGAATTTGTGGGGAAGGATTCACTCAGTCATCTGAACTAATGGCTCACCAGCGAGTTCACACTTGGCAGAGGTCATTCACCTGCTCAGACTGTGGGAAGGGATTCACTTGCTCATCTAAACTGAAGGTTCATCAGAGAGTTCACACTGGAGAGAGGCCGTTCACCTGCAAAGACTGTGGGAAGGGATTCACATCGTCGTCTCACCTGAAGGTTCATCAGAGAGTTCATGCTGGAGAGAAGCCATTCACCTGCTTAGACTGTGGGAAAGGATTTACTTGCTCGTCTAATCTGAAGGTACATCAGAGAGTTCACACTGGGGAGAGGCCGTTCAAATGCTCAGACTGTGGGAAGGAATTCACTCGATCATCAACCCTACAAGCTCACCAGTCAGTTCACACTGGGGAGAGGCCATTCACCTGCTCAGACTGTGGGAAGGGATTCACTCAGTCATCCAACTTACTGGTACACAAGTCAGTTCACACTGGAGAGAGGCCATTCACCTGTTCAGACTGTGGGAAAGGATTCACTTGCTCATCTAATCTGAAGGTTCATCAGAGAGCTCACACTGGGGAGAAGCAGTTCACCTGCTCAGACTGCGGGAAGGGATTCACTCAGTCATCCACCCTACTGGTACACAAGTCAGTTCACACTGGCGAGAGGCCATTCACCTGCTCAGACTGTGGGAAAGGGTTCTCCCGGTTATCTCAACTGAAGGTACATCAGCGAGTTCACACTGGGGAGAGGCCATTCACCTGCTCAGACTGTGGGAAGGGATTCACTCAGTCATCTCAACTGAAGGTACATCAGCGAGTTCACACTGGAGAGAAGCCGTTCACCTGCTTCGACTGTGGGAAGAGATTCACTCTGTTATCTCAACTGAAGGTACATCAGCGAGTTCACACTGGGGAGAGGCCATTCACCTGCTCAGTCTGTGGGCAGGGATTCACACAGTTAACTAGCCTACAGGCACACCGGTCGGTTCACACTGGGGAGAGGCCGTTCACCTGCTCAGTCTGTGGGAAGGGATTCACTCGGTCATCTTTTCTGAAGGTACATCAGCGCATTCACACTGGAGAGAGGCCGTTTATGTGCTCAGACTGCGGGAAGGAATTCAGACGGTTAACTAGCCTACAATCACACCGGTTAGTTCACACTGGGGAGAGACCGTTCACCTGCTCAGACTGCGGGAAGGGATTCACTCGGTCATCCTACCTACTGGTACACAGGTCAGTTCACACTGGGGAGAGACCGTTCACCTGCTCAGACTGTGGGAAGGGATTCACTGAGTCATCTAAACTGAAGGTACATCAGCGAATTCACATTGGGGAGAGGCCGTTCACCTGCTCAGACTGTGGGAAAGGATTCACTCAGTCATCCCACCTACAAGCTCACCGGTCAGTTCACACTGGGGAGAGGCCGTTCATCTGCTCATACTGTGGGAAGGGATTCACTCAGTCATCTCACCTGAAGGTACATCAGAGAGTTCACACGGGGGAGAGGCCGTTCACCTGCTCAGACTGTGGGAAGGGATTCACTTGGTCATCTCAACTACAGAGACACCAGCAAGTTCACACTGGGTAGAGGTTGATCACCTGCCATTGAGTTCACACTGTGGAGAGGTTGTTCACCTGCTGTGAATGTAGGAAGCGATTCGCTCAGTCATCTAACCTTATATAACTCTCACTTCAGCTAGCAGGTTAATATAGGGGGTGATAGCCCCCCCAGCCTGGCCAAGCTTAAGAAATCTCATTTGGGTGGATGCTGCACGATGTGTCCCCTTTTACAAATCAGTACCCCGAAATAACAAGCGGTACACAATATGCAATTAAACAATTGAGCTTTATAATTCTTAATTTGACTACATGGTTCCTGAAGTAAACAAAAAAAAAAGAAAAAGAGCCCACTCTCTCCATTTGCGTCTTCTCATCTCTCCCCAGCAAAAGACCATGAAAATCTCTCTTCCAGACTCACAAGAGAGAACATTTCTGTCACTGGATAGCCCTGCACTCCAAAACCCTTTTATCTCTAGTCATAACCTAAAGATTACTGCTACAGAGAAACCATTACCTCAGCAGTGATACATTGCAGAGAGGCCATTACATTAGCAGTGAAACCTTACAGCATGTTACACTTGTGACACACTACGGGATTCATACTGGGGAAAAAGTTTCAATAAGCTGCATGCTGGATATTTGTCCATCACCGTTGCTGAATGCAATTTCGAGAGTGACTGTTGGTGCTGAACTCTGCAATTATTGCTGCTGCTCACCACACCCAGTTCTGCACCCTGGTCACTGGGCATGGGAGGAGTTTCTTCTGCTGCACATTCACCCTTAATAGGGCTGGAGTTTAATATTCTGGATCTAAGACAATTAAATCAGTTCTATATTGAATTCTGTCTCCGGTACTTAGTGAATTTATAACGCACCTAGTGTACAGTAGGGAGACAACTCAGGCCGGCTGGACCCTGCCAGTGATTCTGTTCCATGACAGTCCTTTTAAATCCTCCCCTGTTGTTCCCTTCTTGCTCTCCTTGTGGTGATGGGTTCCAAACAGTCGCCACACTTTGGGTGAAGAGGTTTGAATTTCTGCAGCCTGAAGAAGTGGAGCTGACTGCAGTTCTGTCTGAGATGTTCTTTGTCCCTCTAATCTCTGGGCTGAGGAAGAATGACATTGGTAGTTAACCTCCTTATTGATGTCTCATTTCCACATTATGGGTCATTTTCCCTGCTTCTAAAGGGTTGTTAGAAAACACCCTGTCCTCTGAAGACTGAAAACAGAATGGGAAACCATTAGTTGGATGTTGAACGGAGCAGGGTCAGAAACCAGAGGCGGGTCTGCACAGGACAGAGTCTGGGGCTCTGGACGATGGCCGGGGTAAGAACATATGATGAGGAGAAGGGAATCAGCAGCGGGCCGTGGCAACAAATGATAGAGTAGCAATATTTGGAAGCTGATTGACAGAGAAAATAATCTGGTTGTCTGACTGATGACACAAACAATACCTGTGGTGAGGTGCTCCACTGGTCGAGGCACATGTGTGTGTTGGGAATGGTTTTATCTATTGAGGGAGTTGTTCCTGCTTGTTTATCCTGTAATATTATACCCGGATGGTTATTATGGATTGTCCTCTCTGAAATAATGTGCAGTATTGATTATCATATAATTTCTCAGATTTTGACTCTAAAACTGGATCAGGCTTGAATTTATGGTGCCTTTATGGAGTGATGGAGGGCATTCATGAGTTTGCATTTTAAAGCACGATTTTGGTGAATGATATTTGCCACTTGATTGTACCTGGGCAAGTAATCAGATTGAGTTAAACTGCTGCAGGATCCTGGAATGTGTTGATTGTGACTGGTTTCTCTTGGCATTTTCTGCATTTACTGCCTTGTTTGTTTGTATTTCATGTATTTTTGATTTTTTTTTCTTTTTGTTACCCACCTTGTCCTGTATTTCTGCAAGGAACCCCCCTGTTTCTGGGATGAGGTTTCCAACTCTCAGTCAGGTGCTCGATGCTTTCTTGTCGCCATCTCATCTGCTCAGATCATTGGAATGTCTCCCATGGAGGGTCATGCTCACTCCACTGGTTAATGTTTTCTTCCATAGTGATGATTCATTTTTCTGAGTTGGTCTCTCATTTAAGTTTCTGGTCTGTATTTCTTATCATGATTGCATATACACACATGGAGTGCTGAATCCAGTTCAGTTTTGAAGAAAATATAAATGCCGTCTGATTTTTTTTTCATGTGTGTTATTTCTCTTCCTCCTTCTGTCCAAGGTAGCCTCAATCTAAGTGGGTTTGAGTGTAAATAGTCTTTTCTAAAGTTTTCTGAAGTTCTTATTCATCTTTGTAAATTTTACTGATTGAAATGGGACCAAGGTATTTTTATAAACAAAAAGTCACTGTAGGCATTGATGAAAGTGATTTTTGCCTTTTTTTGTATTTGTTAACTATTGAGCTCTGTTTGGCAGGTTCATTAAATCCTTGAACTAGATTTTGTCAAAGGTTTTCCGTATTTCGCACTACTTTCTATTTCCTTTGCTTGTCTGATCTGATATCTGATATTCCAGATACGTGGGTATCAAGAGTCGCTGTGAAGGGTCTTGGCCCGAAATGTTGATTCCCATCCATAGATGCTGCCTGACATGCTGAGCTCCTCCAGCACTTTGTATGTAGTTCTGTAGATTTCTAGCATCTGCAGGTCCTCTTGTTTCCCCAGATATTTATAAGTTTCTTGAAAGAACAAGCTGGTAGTGGGGTTGTGTGGCTCTGTTGGTAAAATATTAAATAAAATCATTAGAAAGAGGTGGCATGGGGTTGGAAGGTGTAGAATCTGTGGGTAGAATTAAGGAACAGCAAATGAAAACAAAAATCCCTGATGAGAGTTGTATAGAGACCACCAAACATTAGTGAGTATGTGGTCCACAAATTAGAATGGGAGATAGAAAATGCGTGCCAAAAGGGCAATATTACACGGGGGATTATCGTGCGGGTGATTAGGAAAATTAGGATGGTGTTGGTCTCAAGATGAGGAATTCCTAGAATGCCTGCAAGATGCTTTTTCAGAGCAGCTCATGGTTGAGCCCACTTGGGGATCAGCTATTCTGGATGGGGTGTTGTAATGAACCAGAACTAATTAGGGAACTTAAAGGACCCTTAGGGAAAAGTGATCTTAATATGATCAAATTCACCCTGACATTAGAGAAGGAGAAGCTAAAGTCAGATGTGGGATAAAGAGAATTAGAGAGGCATGAGAGAAAAATTGGTCAAAATTGATTTTTAAAGAATATGGGCAGGGATGAAATGCAGCAACAATGGCTGGAATTTCTGGAAGAAATTCTGAAGGCACAGGATATATACATCAGAAAGAGGAAGTAGTATTCTAGAGGTAAGGGAACAAAACCGTGGCTGATAAGAGAAACCAGAGACAACATAAAAACCAAAGAGAGGGCATAGAGCAAAAATTACTTGGAAGTTAGAAGTTTGGGAAGCTTTTAAAACCAATAGAATGTAACTAAAATAATTAAGAAGGAAAAGATGGAATACATAGGTGAGCTAGCCAGTAATATTAAAGAGGATACCAATTTTTTCTTCAGGTACATATAGTGTAAAGGAGCGGCAGAAGTGGATATCAAACCACTGGAAAATGATGCTGGAGAGGTAGTAATGGGGTGGGGGTGCAGGGTGATGGCAGATGAACTGAATAAGTATTGTACATCACTCTTCTCTGCCGAAGACACTGGCAGGAATATGGAATTCCCAGATGTCAGTGGTCAGAATGTGTAAAGTTACATTACTCGGGAGAAGGTTCTTGGGAAACAGAGATGGTCTGAAGATAAATAGGTCACCTGGACCAGATGGTGTTCACCCCAGAGATCTGAAAGGGGTGGCTGAAGAGATGTGGATGCATTAGCAATGATCTTTCGAGAATCGTTAAGGAAATTGTATCCTAGAGTCTCTCCCAATTGAATGTGTAAATCTGATGGACTTTCGAAGTTATCACTTTAAGAACTATATCTGACTGTGTCGCTTTAAGAACTGTTTTTGCATTTAACGCTTTGAGAACCAGAGCCGAGTGGCGAGTTGGTGCACGGCTGCATATCTGTTAACTTCCGGTTAAAGTTTTAGTTCGATTTTTCCTTATCGTTTAGAGGTGTGTAATAAATGTTTGGTTGTTTTTATATAACCTGTCTCGATTGATACTCATCGCTGCCGGTTACGTAACAATAAAAGCAAAAGTGGTGTCATATTATATAGCAAGAAAACAGTGGATAGTTAGAGGATTGGAAAGCTTTTACATAACCAATAGGAGACAACTTAAAAAAAGACACGCAGGAGAAAGAAGATGAAAAATTAAGGTAAGTGAGCCAATAATATCAAGTATCAAAAGTTATTCAGATATATAAAGAGTAAAAGAGAGGCAAGAGTTGATATTGTACCGCTGGAAGATGATGCTGGCGAGTTAGTAATAGAGTAAAGAAATAGCAGCTGAATGTAATAGTATTTTGTGTCAATCTTCACTGTGTAAGACTCTAGCAGTATAAGACCATAAGACATAGGAGCAGAATTAGGCCATTCAGCCCCATCGAGTCTGCTCCGCCGTTCTATCATGGCTGATCCCGGCTCTCACTCAACCCCATACACCTGCCTCCTCGGCACATCCTGTAATGCCCTAACTGTTCAGCAAACTATTAGCTTCTGCCTGAAATTTACCCACAGAGTTGGCCCCCACCGCCGTCTGTGTCAGAGAATTCCACAGATTCACTGCTCTCTGACAAAATAAAATCCTCCTTAACTACTCTAAAAGGTCGCTCCTCAGTTTTGAGGCTGTGCCCTCTGTTATGGCTACCCCCACCATACAAAAAGTCCTCTCCTCATCCACCCCATCGAGACCTTTCCACATTCGGTGGGTTTCAGTGAGATTTAACACCCCCCCCGCCCGCGTTTATTAAACATAGGTCAGTGCAGGAGTACAGGACCAAGGCTGGCAAACGCTCCTCATATCTTAACCCCTTCATTCCCGGAATCATCTTCTTGAATATCCTCTGGACTCTCCAATGACAACACATCTTTTCTGAGATATGGGTCCCCAATACTGTTAAGTAGAGTTTAGAAAGTACCAGCATTATCTCCTTGCTTATATATGCTACTTTACTTTAAATAAATGCCAGCGTTGCATTTGCCTCCTTTACCACAGACTCAACATGTAAATTAACCTTCTAGGAGTCTTGCCCGAGGACTCATACTTCATATTTCTGAGGACTCGGATGTTTACTATAAGCCTACTGACTCTCACAGCTACCTGGACTACTCCTCTTCTCACCCTGTCTCTTGCAAAAATGCCATCCCCTTCTCGCAATTCCTCCACCTCCACCGCACCTGCTCTCAGGATGAGGCTTTTCATTCCAGGACGAGGGAGCTGTCCTCCTTTTTTAAAGAAAGGGGCTTCCCTTTCTCCACCATCAACTCTGCTCTCAAACGCATCTCCCCATTTCGCGCACATCTGCTCTCACTCCATCCTCCCGCCACCCCACTAGGAATAGGGTTCCCCTGGTCCTCAACTACCACCCCACCAGCCTCCGGGTCCAACATATTTTCCGTAACTTCCGCCACCTCCAACGGGATCCCACCACTAAGCACATCTTTCCCTCCCCCCTCTCTCTGCTTTCCGCAGGGATCGCTCCCTACGCGACTCCCTTGTCCATTCATCCCTCCCATCCCTCCCCACTGATCTCCCTCCTGGCACTTAACCGTGTAAGCAGAACAAGTGCTACACATGCCTTTACACTTCCTCCCTCACCACCATTCAGGACCCCAAACAATCCTTCCAGGTGAGGCGACACTTCACCTGTGACTTGGCTGGGGTGATACAATGCGTCCAGTGCTCCCAATGCGGCCTTCTATATATTGGCGAGACCCGACGCAGACTGGGAGATTGTTTCGCTGAACACCTACGCTCTGTCCGCCAAAGAAAGCAGGATCTCCTAGTGGCCAGACATTTTAATTCCACATCCCATTCCCATTCTGATATGTCCATCCACGGCCTCCTCTACTGTAAAGATGAAGCCACACTCAGGTTGGAGGAACAACACCTTATATTCCATCTGGGTAGCCTCCAACCTGATGGCATGAACATTGACTTCTCTAACTTCCACTAATGCCCCACCTCCCCCTCATACCCCATCTGATATTTATCATGTCTGACGAATCTCATAGAATTTTTTGAGGATGTAACTAGTAGAGTGGATAGGGGAGAACCAGTGGATGTGGTATATTTGGATTTTCAGAAGGATTTTGACAAGGTCCCACACAGGAGATTAGTGTGCAAACTTAAAGCACACGGTTTTGGGGTAAGGTATTGGTGTGGGTGGAGAGTTGGTTAGCAGACGGGAAGCAAGGAGTGGGAATAAACGGGACCTTTTCAGAATGGCAGGCGGTGACTAGTGGGGTACCGCAAGGCTCAGTGCTGGGACCCCAGTTGTTTACAATATATATTAATGACTTGGATGAGGAAATTAAATGCAGCATCTCCAAGTTTGCGGATGACACGAAGCTGGGTGGCAGTGTTAGCTGTGAGGAGGATGCTAAGAGGATGCAGGGTGACTTGGATAGGTTGGGTGAGTGGGCAAATTCATGGCAGATGCAATTTAATGTGGATAAATGTGAAGTTATCCACTTTGGTGGCAAAAATAGGAAAACAGATTATTATCTGAATGGTGGCTGATTAGGAAAAGGGGAGGTGCAACGAGACCTGGGTGTCATTATACACCAGTCATTGAAAGTGGGCATGCAGGTACAGCAGGCGGTGAAAAAGGCGAATGGTATGCTGGCATTTATAGCGAGAGGATTTGAGTACAGGAGCAGGGAGGTACTACTGCAGGTGTACAAGGCCTTGGTGAGACCACACCTGGAGTATTGTGTGCAGTTTTGGTCCCCTAATCTGAGGAAAGACATCCTTGCCATAGAGGGAGTACAAAGAAGGTTCACCAGATTGATTCCTGGGATGGCAGGACTGTCATATGAAGAAAGACTGGATGAACTGGGCTTGTACTCGTTGGAATTTAGAAGATTGAGGGGGGATCTGATTGAAACGTATAAGATCCTAAAGGGATTGGACAGGCTAGATGCAGGAAGATTGTTCCCGATGTTGGGGAAGTCCAGAACGAGGGGCCACAGTTTGAGGATAGAGGGGAAGCCTTTTAGGACCGAGATTAGGAAAAACTTCTTCACACAGAGAGTGGTGAATCTGTGGAATTCTCTGCCACAGAAAACAGTTGAGGCCAGTTCATTGGCTATATTTAAGAGGGAGTTAGATATGGCCCTTGTGGCTACGGGGGTCAGGGGGTATGGAGGGAAGGCTGGGGCGGGGTTCTGAGTTGGATGATCAGCCATGATCATAATAAATGGCGGTGCAGGCTCGAAGGGCCGAATGGCCTACTCCTGCACCTATGTTCTATGTTTCTATTTATATACACACATTCTTTTTCTCTCTCTCCTTTTTCTTCCACGGTCCCTCTCAATATACCCCTTGCCCATCCTCTGGGTTTTTCCCCCTCCCCCTTTTCTTTCTCCCTGAGCCTCCTGTCCCATGATCCTCACATATTCCTTTTGCCAATCAACTGTCCAGCTCTCGGCTCCATCCCACCCCCTCCTGTCTTCTATCATTTTGGATCTCCCCCTCCCCTTCCCACTTTCAGATCTCTTACTAGCTTTTCCTTCAGTTAGTCCTGACGAAGGGTCTCGGCCCAAAACGTTGACTGTACCTCTTCCTAGAGATGCTGCCTGGCCTGCTGCGTTCACCAGCAACTTTGATGTGTGTTACTTATATTTCCTTCGGTTGTTTGAACCGTCTGGCCAATCAGATAACAGTTCACTAATGTTGTTTTGCCAAAATGCATTATCGTACGTTTTCCAATATTGTATCCCATCTGCCACTTTGTTGCCCATTCTTCAAATTTGTCTGTGTCCTGCTGCAATCGCATTGCTTCCTCAGCACTACAAACACCTCCACCTATCTTTATATCATCCGCAACCCTTCCCACAAAGCCATCAATTCCATTATCCAAATCATCGACAAATAATGTGAAAAGTAGCGGACCGATTACTGACCCCTGAAGACCACTAGTCACTGCTAGCCAAGCAGAAAAAGTCTCCTTTTATTCCCACTCGCTGCCTCTCGGCTGCCAGACATTCCTCTATCCATGCCAGTATTTCTTCTGATTTTTATCCTGTTAAGCAATGGGGGTTTATGGGGTGGTTGGGTCCTGACTAAATATCAGGAAATGCCAATAGCGATTATATAGCTTCTGCCACCCAAGACAACTCCGCCTTCACGTCGGGCTCAGGTCTGGGTGCAGCCTGTCTCGCTGAAGGAGCTCTGTCTATGGCGAGTGTTTGGCACCAGAAAAATAACCAGACCAACGCTGGTGGTGTCACCTAAAATCACTGAAGGCTCCGGCAGCAGGGCGATTGATTTCAAGCTGTGGTGGAGGACTGTCTTTGTACAATAACAGCAAAGGTAGGGCGAAGCCTAGTGTATGATTCCCAATTGGGAACACCAGTAGAGGTCAAATGCTCTAGTTAGATGAGCACTGCGGCAACAGAAGGCAACAGCAAACCACTGTTGAAATTACTGCCTGGTCAAACATGGAAAGAAACAAAAGAAGGAAACCAGACAACAGCATGAATGGGGTTTATTCTAATGAACAGAACAACACCTCGCTCGGTCGGGGTAGTCACGTGCTGCAGGTGACACCAGTCCGTCATCCAGAGACTGTAAGCAATAGGGAAAGGCTAAGGGTAGCAACATGGAACATCCGTATACTTTACCAGAAAGGAAAGTTGGACAACACTTTAACTGAAATGTAAAGGTTGGAAGTTGATATCTTAGGCCTGTCAGAAATTAGATGGACCGATAGTGGCAAATTCACTGAGAATTGTTCTCTGATCATGTACTCTGGAGGTCAACAGCGTATGTATGGAGTTGGAATTATTTTAAACAAACAAGTATCAGAATGTGTTATGGGATATTGGGCGATATTGGGCTGCTTTTAGTTAAATTTAGCGGTAACCCTTTTAATATTAGCATAATCCAAGCCAATGTGCCAACAAATGATGCAGATGAAGAAGATATCGACAGGTTTTATGAAGGCTTTAGAAATAATATCACATATTCTAAAACCTACCCAGGAGCAGACTGTGGTTCAGATCACCATCCAGTAGTAACTACCATTAAAACAAAATTAAAGAAACTAAAACTTGGAAAAAAGAGAAAGAAGTATATGTTGGGAGAACTTAAAAATGGTAGTATAGCTAAGCAACAATTCAAAACAGCTTGGGATGGAATTAAATATGCTATACAGCAATCAGCAGAGGAGATAATCCCAGTACAAGAAATCCAACACACCAACAAGGGGAGGATAGCTCAAGAAATTCTGGATCTGATGGAACAAAGGAGGTTAGTGAAGAATAAGGAAGTGGAACACAGAGAGCTAGACAGACAGACCAGACAATTGTGCAATATTGCAAAGGATGAATGGCTGATTCAAAAATGCAATGAAGTAGAAAGCCATATTAACAACAGCAAAGAAATGCACAAGAAAATTAAGGAAATTACTGTAATTAATTTCAGGCAGAAGGAGAAGATGGCGACGTGATGCGGCGCACACAGCTCTCCAGTGAAATGATATCATATTTGTTAAATCGGGTACCGTGCACAATTCTGATTTGATGGAGACAGACGTGAGAAGGCACAGAGGAACATCTGGAAATTTCTGAAATACCCGGTTCACTGCCGCTGCTACTGTGGTATCGAGAATCTCTGGAGGGAAGGCCCCAAAATCCCCGGCTTTGCCTGCCGCTGGTGACCGAGGCTGAGGTCGAAGCATTCGGCAGAGATGGCGCTCGGTACTCGGCGTCGGATGGCTGATCGGAGCTCGAAGTTTTTGGACGACTGAAAGTTGGATTGTGGTCGGGCATGGCAGGGAGAGTTTTCTTCCTTCTCCCGTCTGCGTGAGATGTGGGACTTTCGAGAGACTTTGAATTTTTTTACTGTGCCCATGGCCTGTTCTTCATCAAGTTATGGTATTGTTGCATTGTTGTAACTATATATTATAATTATGTGTTTTTTGTTAGTTTTTAAGTCTTGGTCTGTCCTATGTTTCTGTGATATCACGCCGGAGGAATATTGTATCATTTCTTCATGCATGCATTACTAAATGACAAAAAAAGAGGACTGCGTGTCCTCATAATCTAATCTAATTAAGAAAACCTCCTCTACAGGATGCATAAGATCAGCAGACAGATGCATGCTAACAGACCCAAATAAAGCATGTGAGAGGTGGATTCAGTATATAGATCAGCTTTTTGAAGATAATAGAGCGGAACTCCCAGATATTAAATACCCTAATCCTGGCCCACCTATTACCAAAGAAGAAATAACTAAAGCAATGAAAAGCATAAAACATGGTAAAGCCACTGGACCTGATGAAATTTCAGTGGACATGATACAAGTCCTGGAGGATCTGGGCATAGATATTCTTTCTGAACTGTTCAATGTCATATATGAGTCTGGTGTATGCTCTGACGATCTCTTGAAGTCAGTATTTATAACTCTGCCAAAAATTCCTGAAACTATTGACTGCGAAAATTATACAACAATCAGTCTGGTGAATCACATAATAAAGATTTTGTTGAGACTTGTTCTGAGTCGAATTAAAAACAAGTTAAGTCTAGCAACTTCTAAACTGCAATATATGTTTATTGAGGATAGAGGAACTAGGAACGCAATTTTCATACTATGAATGCTTTCAGAAAAGGCCATTGAATATCAAAGTGATGTCTTTTTATGTTTTATTGATTTCACTAAAGCATTCGACAAAGTGAAACATGAAAAATTCTTTCAACTCTAGCTGAACTAAACACTGACGGAAGGGGCCAACAACTGCTTCAAAATTTATATTGGAATCAAACAGCGACGGTTAAAAAAAGTATGATAAAATAAGCAGTTGGACTAAAATTCAAAGAGGAGTTAGACAAGGATGCGTTGCCTCACTGGAATTATTTAATATCTATAGTGAAATGATTCTCAGAGAAATAGAAGACCTAGATGGGATAAAAATTGGAGGTGTTAACATCAACAATATAAGATATGCAGACGATATCAGCCTAATAGCAAGTGCTGCAGAAGACCTACGCATCCTCCTAAACAAAGTAGTACAAACAAGTGCAGATTTTGGTCTAACCACCAACTGTAAAATAAAACAAATGTATGGTAATATCAAAACAGCAGGATACGATTTAATGAAGCAGGAAGGTAGATAGAGTTTGGATGTCCTTCAGTAATGTTCCTAACAAAGCACCCATGGCAGATACAGGGACGCGGAGATGAATTGGCAAACTAGTCACAGGATTAGCTTGATAAATGGATGTGAATGGTCATGTGCCAGCTTGTCTCTCCTCCCGGACGCCGGCAATAAGCGGCGAGCTGTAGATTTGCTGATGTATCCTTTGTTGTTTGTAAAAGAGTATGTGAAACAAAATATGACTTGATCCACGTTGTGAAATAAAAATCTGGGAGACAATATAGACCTTTGGAGGGTCGTTTTCAGTTGTAACCTTGCAATGCCAGGCCATACCTTTCTGAATGGAGGAGGACAGTACAGCAGAAGTGGATTGTGTTATTCTTGCATTGTTCACCGAGGCTTTGAGTGGAAGAATTCCGACTCGGTCTTACAGCTATACGGAGCACTGGTGATAACAGACTGAGAGCAATGGGTGCAATTCTGATTGCCACGCCATGGGAAGGATGTTGTAAGAACTGAGCTATGGTAGATCAAAATTCACCAGATTGTTTCCTGGACTGTGGGGAAGGGGATAAACTATAAGGAAAAGTTTGATTGTCTGAAATAAAAAATAAAATGAATGGTCCTTGTAAAAGTTTATACAATTATGAGGAGGTGTATATTGTACAGATAGCCAACAACTTTGTCTTCTCCTATGTCAGCAGTGGCACGTCCATACACAGATCTGAAGACGTTCTTTTTCTCGCCCAGTGCGGCGTGGTTATGTCTGCAGCAGACGTGCTGAATACAGGTGATAATAAAATAATGGAAACGTGTCTGGAGAACCCTTGGTTAACAAAGGTAGAGAGGGATACGGGCTGCATTATGGCTCTGGGGATTGGCATAGGTCGCCATAGTCGAACTGGGGCAGAATCTATGCAATATTGATTCCGCACTGCAATCTACAAGAAGGTAGCTCTGTCACAGCGCTGACCGCAGCGAATCTGCACTGCCAGTGTAAAAGTCATTCCGATGGCTCCACCTTTACCCGAGTTACCCAGCGGCCAAATGAGCCCTGAGTGTCAACGCAGCTGTGAAACGTAACGAGTGAATGAAATCAACTGAGCGATCGGATACCAGGATTGTTGATGCCGTCACGGCTATCAAGGACGCTTCTGCACAGAAATGGATTTATATTTGATTCCAAGTCAATTTAATAGCGAGACACATTATAGTTAAACACATAAAACGCAGATGTACATCGCGACCCAATGACAGATTTCCGATGCGCAGAATTAGTGGGTAATGAACTTTCGAACTTTAGGAACATGTGCTTTGCTTTACCTGTGTTTTTTAACCAGTATTAAAAACAAAGTCCAAGGGTATTTTAACACAAGCCGCATTTCCTCTCTAAACTTAGCCTGTGTCGCTGTATAAATACAGGCGTTCGTGCAGGAACTCAGATACATGATCATGTGGCCGGCTTCAATGGCGACATAGGCAGAGTCGGTGTAATCGCCGTCGTAATGCGCGGTTCCTGCGAGTCGGGTGATCTGAAAGATCACAGTGACCGACAGCCACAACAGAATGAAACTGCCGGACACACTAAAGAGTAAAATGATGGATTTCCGGCGGCCTTCCATCTCCGGATCCTTCTGTGTTTGACTGCCTTGACCGCGCAGTCCGCGGCGCACTTTACTGGCTAATAAAATGCGCCTTACCGTCAGACAGTTAAACAGGGTTATCAGAACAAAAGGTAATATAACCGTTAAAATACTCTGCAGAAAGGAGAATGCGACGCCCACAAGAGACGTAATGAACCATGAGCTCGGCTGACAGCCCCATTGAATACCGTTAATTACACGCACAGGTTTATACTCAAATAGATATGGGACGTTCTGTAAATACATCAGGAGCGGCACGGTTATAATGCCGGCAACAGCTGTCCTCGCCGTGCAATATTTCGTTTTAAGCTTCCGACAACAGATCGCTACAAACCGATCGGCTGTGAACAGGACAGTGTACCAGACCGAGGTTTGCAGGCAGGTCGAATTGAAGTACAGGACGACTTTACAGGCGGATGTGTAGGACAGGAAGCAGAATGGAAACTGGTACATGACGATTTGATACACAATTACACAGACGATCATCACCAGGAAATCTGCCATTGCCATGAAAGCCATGTAGAGCGATATACATTTGGAAAGGCCACAATTCCCTCGGAAGAGGACCACCATTGTCAATAGGTTCGCTAGGGAAAGAGTCACAAATTGTGAGTTACAAACAGGGCGAGGAGAAACGTTCTCGGAATCCAAAGTGAAAATACTAATCCGACTGTGATCGGCAAAATTACCGGGTAAAGAACAGAATCGGACTTCACTGACTCGTTTAGTGTCGCTTGTACGCAATCTAGCTTAAACTCGAATAATTTCAGAAACGTCTATCAATAAATAAGTTCTTCCACTTGGATATATCCGCCATTTTTGATCACATTCGTTATCATCTTAAAGGTGCGATAGGGAGAAATTAATTCAAATCTCCAGGTGGGCACCCAATTCTTGTGCTAGCTATATTTACTATAATTCCCAACTGGTTCGGGTAAGACATCTAATGAAAGGTTTGATCGGAAATCCACAAAGGGGGGAGGGAAGGAGAGGGAGAGAGTGAGTGAGCGAGAGAGAGAGAGAGAGAGAGAGAGAGGAAGAGAGAAAGAGAGAGACACAGAGAGACAGAACAAGAGAGATTGTGCGAGAGGAAGAGAGAGAGAGGGAGACAGTGAGAGAGAAAATTCAGCTCCGGCGGCAGTTGGTACAATCCGCAACGCTCCCACAAATCGTCCTGTTCTACTGCTCCTTCACCAAAAGTTAGGTCACAAAATACATTTCAATCTGCAACAATCCTGGTATCAGATTTACGCTGACAGTGGTGAACAACGGAGAGGATTGATCTCCCTGAATTTCAGCAGCATCGTCTACGATGAACTCTGGGGGCGGGATGGGGGGTCGGGGTGACAGTGAACTTGACCCTGCACCAGCGTGTGGAGCGGAGACGAACCGTTCAGCAGCGGTAGTCTGCCGTGTCTCCGCGCTGGGTCGGTTTCGCCGGGAAACAACACCCAGTGAAATGACTGTTAATAGAAGTCCGTCGCTAACATCTCAGACAGAGGATGTGTCGACTTACCCGGAACACCGAAAGCTGCGAGAATAGGGTAAAATACAATCGTCACATGCCGGATTGTTGGTAGAGCCATTTTCGGGTGTTGTACAAAATGCACCGCACTGCTCGCACTGAGAGCCACTCGCCTGCGTTCTGACCTCGCTGCCCTTTTATACATTAATCTGTACCCCGGTGAAAAAAACACAGAGGCTGCACAGTAACTCGGGTTAGTTACAGTCAGTTAACAAACAAGGCGCCGTTTCTCTCGGCACCGCGGGGAATGCTTAAAGCTCAGTCCAGAACACCGTCTAGTAAAGTAGACAATCAGAAAGTTTTTAAAGCTGTTCCCCGCACTCCGGATTGAAATGCCAGTCATGACCTATCACCTGCTTATATTAACACACACAAAACGCTGCGTTCCACCAGCATTTTATGTATGTTGCTTGAATTTCCAGCATCTGCAGATTTTCTCGTATCTACTTCTATTGTTGCCTTCACATTCATTTTATTTGATATTAATTGTATGATATCTCGCTCCATATCTCTCAAAGCAAATGTTAGCTCTGAGCGATCTCACGATTTATCCTGAAACCAACCCCACATTATATGAACATTACAGCGGGCCTGCACAGTCTGCGTTATTTGCCCAATCTAATTGTAGACCACACGGATTCCATCACCTTACTCCAAATTTGTCCATACTTCTTCAGTCACAGTGAACTCAGCAGCCCGTTGTGCGGGCATGATTGATAAGGGCAACACGAAATGTATTTAAGTAGTCCCTGCTTTTTGACATTGAAGGTTAAAAATCTCTATAATCACATCTGTGACCAATATTCCCGATACCGAATGTGCATCGGCTTTTCCGGCTCCGAATAAGGTCTCAGTAAATGGCGGCGCATATTATGGATCACCACTGGCTCCTCATTTCCATCATCAGAATCGGAACCAGCATCACGTTTACTGTCTCCAGTAAATGTCGTGAAATGTGTGTACAGTGCAATACGTCCAAAAGCACCGAAATAAACAATAAATAAATAAACAAGAGAGGCAGCGCTAAAAGAATGCAAACAGTGACGTAGTATTGTTTAATTTAGAAAAGTTTAGAAATAATTTAGAAAGCCGATGCTTGAAGAGAATAAGCTCAACTAAGATATGCGAGGCTTAGCGAGTATTTTGGTGATACTGACGACAACTCCCTGAACTTTTACAGAGCCATGGACAAGGATATGAGCAGAAAGTATTGGGACGTGTTTAATTTGCGGGAGTACCCATCATGACGCTATGAGGCAGGAACCTGGGGATGTAAACCAGGAACGGATGTGTTCAGGGAAATGCCCAACAGAAATGTGCAGCTTGTTCCGGGTGCCCTTGCTTGGCGTTCTGGGCAGGTTTGTCCCGCTGAGGTGGGGAAAGGACGCTAACTCGAAGGGGTCACGGCTGTGACGAGATGTGGAGCATCCATTCCCGAGGAAGAAAGAAGCATGCTTAAGGCTTAAGAAGCAGAGATCATCAGAGAGGGTTCTGGAGAGTTACGAGGTCGCCAAGAAGGAGCCAAACTGTGGACATAAGTGTTAGGAGTGTGCATTGGCGAGGAGGAGAACAGGAGGATGAGAGGGTAGAAGCGATGAAGGATACAAGAGGAACGAAACATGCGCCTGGAGTCAGGGGCGGTAGTGGAGGTCGGTAATGAACGCTTTGCTTCAGTATTCACCAGTGCAGAGCTTCCTGACAGATCAGATGCCGCGGACGAGCACTATTCAGCCAGGACTCCGTAGACCACAGAGTAGGAATCCCAGAGGGAACTTGATGAATGTGGGGGCAGCGTGAACAGCCTGATATGCTGGAATATGTCAAGGTTTCGAAGGAAGATGCATTGGAGAATTTGAAGAGCATGAGGATAGATAAGACCCTGAGACCGAAAGGAATATCGCACATGATACTAATGGATGCGTGGGAAGAGATTTCCTCGGCTTTGGTGATGACATGTGCGTCCTCAGTGGCCACAGGAATAGGTGCGAAGCATCAGACGGTGGGAGGTTCTGACAAATATCATTATTGTGTTCAAGAAAGGTACCTGGATTAACCCTGGGAATGATAGACCAATTACTCTTACTTCAGAGACGGGCAAATTTGGGGGGAATTTCTGGAGATGACGTTCAGGAGCTCCACAAGTCTCGGCACATCAGCCTGTAATTGGAACTTAGACCTCCTCAGTCATCGTACCCAAACGGGGAAACTAAGCAAGTGCGCATCAAACCCCCAAAACTCCAGCACAGGCGCCCCGCAGTGGCGTGAACAGAGACACGTCTCTACTCTCTCTCTTCGCCCATGACTGCCCTCCCGCTCCTGCTACAAACTCAGTCATCATAGTGGCAGAGGTCACAACAGTGATTGGCCTCATCACAAACACTGATGAATCTGCATATAGAGAGGATGAACCTCAAACTTCGACCAGCACTAAGAAGACAATAGAAATGGTAATCGACTTCAAAATTACAAGAAGTGTCGAAAGCCCCCTATCCCTGCATGATGAAGTAATGGGGAGCGTTCAGAGGTTCAAGTATTTGGGGATGAATATCACCGAGGAGTTCTCTCGGCCCATCAGCAAAACCTCGTCAGCAACGAAAGCACAACAGTGACTATACTATATGAGGTGATTAGGGAGAGCTGATCTGTCTCAGAAATAGCTGGTCAACATTTTAAGTGCGGTAGAGAGCAGACTGACACACGGAATGGCAGTGCTGTGCTCCAGATGCAGCGAGACAGATTGCAAACCACTCAAAGGGTTGATTAGGACGGCTCCGATCATCACTGGGTCTCAACTACCGGACTGGGAGACAATCTAACTCCGGATGCTCACGGCAACAGTAAAAACCCATCCGATCCCTGACACTGTCTGGTTAATTTCCTGCCATCTGGTAGGGGAGAGGGAAACATCTTCGTCATGCCATTAGACGGAAATATCTTCATCCGAGGGCCGTTGTTATGCTGAATAATGCAACACCCTGCCTTGCCAATGGCCTTTGAGTGCCACTGAAATCATTTGTTTCTGTAAATACAGTTTTTTTTCTTGTTTGAATGAATCCGGACCGCACGCATTGCAAATATCTGTTTTGTGCGGTCTGGCGCAGCGCCGCCATTTTGTTCTCTTCAGCCATGACAATACAGTTCCATTGTATTCTATTGATTTGCCGAAGCACAGTCTGATTAGGGATAGTCGACAGGACTTTCAGAAGAGCAGAACATGTCTCACGAAGATGATTGAATACCGTGAGGAATGGGCGAGACATATTGTTTAAAACCGAGGATTGGAGGTTGTGGATATGGATTTTAGTATGGTATGTTCGCCGAACGATAAGCTCATTCAGGAAGGTGGGAGGCACCAGTTCCAGGGAAAATTGCCCGTGTGGATTCAGAATTGGTTTGGCCGCAAAAGGCAGAGGCTGCGGTGGTCTTCATTAGACGGGAGAATGAGGGTAAGAGCCGTGAAATAATTTTGTAGCCTTAGAAAACTCTGCTGAATCCGCACTTCCTGTCTTCTGTTCCGTTCCGGTGGTCACATTATAGGAAGGATGTCGAATCGTTAGAGATGGAGCAGAGGAGTTTCACTGCGATGACACCAGGATTATGAAGAGTGGTTGACAGAGCTAGGGTTTTGCTTTAGGAGGACAGAAAATGAGCTGTGACGTTGGGAAGGTGTACACAATGATAAGAGGCAGCGGTCGATTGTACAGCAAGAGATACTGCATGTTTCCCAGGCGGAAATGGCGAATACACGGAGGTATAACTTTATGGAGTTGGGCGGAAGGTATTGTGGTGATGGCGGAGGCATTTCTTTTACACACTGAGGGGTGTGTACGTGTGACGCTCTGTAATCAGCGGTGTGGCGTCATTTCCGTTATGGACATTCCACAGACTGTCAGGTCGGCGGGTGGATGAATGGGAAAGATGAGGGTGATGTAGTCGGAAAGGGTCAGATTGATCTTGGAATCGACTAAAACGTGGGCACAACCAAGTGCCTACGATGCCATATTGCTGTATGCACTGTACGATCATGTGTTAGTGAAACGTTCAGGGTGTGTCTTGTGACCAGGTACCTCCTTACTGATGTCAGCAATGCAAAGTGTTCTGGATCTTCAGGGTCCTCAATGATGGATGCCGTCTTCTTCAGACATTGCTTTTTGAATATGGCGGGGAGCCTGATGCCTTTGCTGGAGCTGACTGACTTTACAACGCGTTGTGGCTTTTTCCGATCTTCTGCATTAGCGCCTCCACACCTGACCGGATGCAACAGCCCGCACACTGTCCGGGGTACATCACTAATCTTCTCAAACTTTTCCGTAATTGCATCAATTCCTCATCTCCAACTCATCATCTACAGAGCTGTGGACCCACGGGAAATGGAAGCTCCTCGGCCTTTCCTCTGCTGACCCGTCGAGGAAGACGTACCTGTTCACAGTTCAAAATTCAAAGTGCATTTATTATACTTTTTCAACATTTAGATTCGGCTCCTTACTAATAACCACGAAACAAAGAAAACCAATAGGACCGGTTAAGAAAGAAAATCGTCAAACACCCGACGCGCAGAGAATAAAATACAAAAAGACCAAATCTGCAAACGATAAACTTCACCAAATAACATTCAGAACTGAAGTTCGGAAAATTGAGTCCCCCCACGGTAAGGAAGCCAGGTATTGCAACAACCGATTCCAGAACATGTCCCTGCCTCTGTTGAACGTAGCGCCGAGAAAACGTCGCGGAGCACCGAGCCGAAGCGTCCCGTCCATCGTCCAATCTGTTCCGTCGTTGAAAACGTTTGAACATCGCGTCGTTCCTCGCTTTCGGACCCGGGCCGTGCTGTTTCGTTACTCCCTCGGGCCTGGCCTCACCGCTTCGATTCTGCTCGTTCCAATCTTTCCAATTCGGCCCCACTTTAAAATCGATCAAATCTCGGATCTGTCCTCGCTGTCGGGCACGGGGCCGGTCTCTGCCTCGCCTCCGCTCGCCTCTGTTCCGCCACATCGAATCGCCTCTATGTCGGCGCCGGCAATTGGCTCGTCCTCGGATCTCCGACCCGGACCCCGACGGCTGGATTCGGCTTTCAAGGCAGCACTGTCCAGCGCTTTCGAGCTTTCAGATCACACCGCATTTATGGAATGGTGACATACATCAACAGTGAATTTCAACACCTCTTTTTTTGCATTGGATTTGATGAATGTCCTACTGTCAACACTTGGGGAAAGTGGACTTGGTCACCATTGACCAGAACGTAGCTTGGTCAAACACATCATGATCAATAAGAAGAGATCAGATGCTGTGGAACGTTTTGATTTGGATGGAGGCCGAGATCGGCAAACTCTGGTCAAGTGTCCTTTCTTTCGGCAAGTAAAGCGGAATGAGCCTCGGTGTCAACAGTCTGTAGGCTTCCGGTGAAATTCAGCGCAAAGGTAACATCGGAAACCCCGGAGTATAATTCTTTTGATTCTTAGCTGGGGACACTTTGTTAGCGTCAGTACAATCTGCGGCAGTTGTAGGTGATGGAGACGTCACCGCTCTTTGTACGTGGGACTCTTGCGACAAAACTGCATTTTTATCTGCCGTTTGCATGCCATTTGCGATATCAAAAGCTGACTGAAGTGAGAGCTCCGATTCTGCCGATAAGCGACGCTGAATGCGAACATCACGCCGACGACTGAGCGATCTCGTATCGTTACTTCTCGAACATCAACGTAAACACAAAGTTCAGTCAGTTTTCTTCATTCAGCAACAAACGTTGCTATTGATTCGTTTTCTAACTGAAAACGAGAGCTGAATCTAACGCGCTGCACAATATAGGATTGTACAATATAGGACAGTTTAGGATTGTAATGAGATCAAATCTCAGAAGTCCCACATACGATTTCGAAGAGAGCAAATCGGGATTCATCAAACCTCGGACGATATTGTGTGTTTCTGGACCGCAACAACCAAGCAAGATACTATCCTTTTGATTGGGCTCAGTGATGTTGTTTGTCGCGAATAACTAGCCAAACATTTCAATGTAAATCTTCCCGTGGTCTGTGAATCATAATATTCCTGAGCTTGTCCAATGATGGTCATTGTTCAAATGTGAACATCGATTCCAAAAGAGCGAGTGTCACAGATCCCATCCCCGTCACCACTGTTTTACTAAGAACGTTAATCGTGTCCATTGCAGCTGAACAGGTCTGCTTGACTCGTAATCACGCAGAAAAAAAAACATGTTCACACGCACAGAATTTGCAGGTCAAACGCGAATCGATAGATGGAGAAACCGGCGACATCGACAGATCCCGTGATGTCAGATGACAGACTAATAACGCCCACACAGTGGATAGGACACTCCACTCTCACCTCTATCTCTTCCTCCCTTTTAACCCCATTCTCCCTCTGCCTCCCCATCCCTCTTCCTCTACCGCTGTCTCAGCATTCTCTCTCACCCTTCTCACCCTCTCTCTCCCTTCTCTCTCACCTTCCATCTCGCCACCCATCTACTGTATCTCTCGATCTCTCGCTATCCCCCCGTCTCTGCCTCTCGGTCTATCCCTCTCTCTACTCTACCGGCCGAGTTCCTCCCAACATCTCCTTCTCCAACCTTTCCCCGCTCCCCTCTCTCTCTCAGCGTGAGTGTGGTCACGGTGACTTTGCTGGTAAGCTGTTTCGTGTCGCTGATGGTGTCCCGGGTTCTTGCAAATGGGGATTTCAGCAACCCCTCCAGTTTCCAGCGTCGCAGTCCCGTTGGAAATGAACGGAAAGAGAGCTCATTGGGAGTGCAAATGGTGGGAGTGGGTGGGAAGGGATGGAGTCCACGGGGGTGCGGATGATGGTAGTGAATGAGAAGGGGTGCGATCCCATTGGGAGTTCGAGTTCGGACAATCCTGCCGCTCCCCTCTCACCCTCCCTGTGATGACAGGTTGCAGCTGGTCACCACACCGTGGGAGAAGAGATTTCCCTTGAATTTCACAGAATCATAGAAATCTACAGCACGTTACAGGCCCTTCGGCCCGTAGTGTTGTGCCGACCATGTTACCTACTCCAGAAACTGCCATGAATTACCCTCCCGCAGCGCCCTCTATTTTTCTAGACTCCATGTACTATCTAACATCTATATAATATCTAAGAGTCTCTGAAAAGACCCTATTGTATCCGCCTCTACCACTGTCGCTGGCAGTGCATTCAACACACACACCACTTAGCTCTGACATCTGTTCTGCACCTACTTCCAAGCAAGTTAAAACTCTGTCCCCTCGTGTTCAGCCGGTTCGGCGGGAGGAGCGAGTGCAGCGCGTGCAGTCCTTCGGTGAAAAATGATATCGTATCCGTTAAATAGGGGCCGTGGACAATTCTGATTTGATGGAGAGGGGCGTGAAAGTACAGAGGAACATCTGGACAAATTTCTGAAACGCCCCATCGCTGCTGTCGTTACTGCGCGATCGTGAATCTTCCAGAGGGAAGGCCTCAAAATCCACGGCTTTGTCTGCTGTTGGCGACCGAGATTGAAGTCAAATCGCTCGGATAGACATGATACTCAGTACTCGGTGTCGGAAAGCTGATCGGAGGCTCGAAGTTTTCGGACGACTCGGAGTCGGACTGTGGTTGGCATGGCAGGGAGAGTTTTTTCTTCTTTCTCCCGTCTGCGTGAGATGTGGGACATTTGAGAGACTTTGAACTTTTTACTGTGCTCATGGACTTCTTCATCAAGTTATGGTATTGTTGCACTGTTGTAACTATATGTTATAATTATGTGATTTTGTTAGATTTTTCAGTCTTGTTCTGTCCTGTGTTTTGTGATATCACACTGGAGGAAATATTGTATCATTTCTTAATGCATGCATTACTAAATGACAATAAGAGAGGACTGTGTGTCTTCATAATCTAAATCTAAAGCCCTAGGAACAAGCCTGTAGCTATCCACACGACCAATGTCTCTCATCATCCTGTACACCTGCATGAATTTCCTGCATGTTTCTCTCCAGGCTGAATAAGACGATAAGCTCACTGTGCTTTTGACGTCCTTCAGGGCTCTGGATGAAGTTGGTTAAACTCCTTCCTCCCCGCTCTTTTCAACGTCTTGTATCATTTTCACTCATTTCAAAGGACTGTGTCTCAGACAGCTGGGTTGTTGCAATGCACCTCTAAAGTCTGACAGCAGACTAGTGAGTGAATCATCGATGGAGTAGAGTCAGAAATCAGCCTGAATCAGGGCTTTGGGGCTCCTGAAAGAGATGGGACCTAGAGTTTACCAGGAGGAGCAGGAAGAGGAATCAGACCGGTAGGATGTGGCTGCAAATGAAAGATCAGAAACATTTTCAAACAGTTTGAAAAAAAAAGGTGGTTAATTTCTGCAGAATACTGGAGGAAATCAACAGATCTGGCTGCAAATGCGGAGAGGAATAAATAGACAATATTTATGCTGAGCCCCTTCAGCATGTCTAGACTGTGTACTCCTCTGCTTTGTAGCTGCCTGAACTGCGGAGTTCCTCCAGCATTTTGTGTGCGCGTCTCTGTACCGTATTTCCCGCAACTGCAGAATCTCTACACTTGTAAGAGGATTGTACTTTGGCATTAGATACACGTTGATATTGAGTATACTGTTTATGGGAAACGCTTTCTGCGCTAAAACAGCTGCTGAATTTTCTATGCATACACACACAAAAACTGAGCTACGAACATGGAACTGGTGCTTGCAGAAACTTTTAATGGCACCGTGATTACCCATAAATCCCTGCGTTACAAATATCGCCGTCGCCGAAGCACCGATCAAAGCACAGGCGTCAGCGTTGTGACGTTCCCGAATATCACGCATGCGCGCAGTACACAAAGGCCTTAGAAGAGCAGCGGCAGGTAAGAGCGACTCTCCGGGGGTAGGGGAGAAGGGAGAGAGGGTGAGGGGGGGGAGAAGGGAGAGAGGGTGAGGGGGGGGAGAAGGGAGAGAGGGTGAGGGGGGGGAGAAGGGAGAGAGGGTGAGGGGGGGGAGAAGGGAGAGAGGGTGAGGGGGGGAGAGAGGGTGAGGGGGGGAGAGAGGGTGAGGGGGGGGAGAAGGGAGAGAGGGTGAGGGGGGGAGAAGGGAGAGAGGGTGAGGGGGGGAGAAGGGAGAGAGGGTGGGGGGGGGAGAAGGGAGAGAGGGTGGGGGGGGGAGAAGGGAGAGAGGGGGGGGGAGAAGGGAGAGAGGGGGGGGAGAAGGGAGAGAGGGGGGGGAGAAGGGAGAGAGGGTGGGGGGGGAGAAGGGAGAGAGGGTGAGGGGGGGAGAAGGGAGAGAGGGTGAGGGGGGGAGAGAGGGTGAGGGGGGCGGGGGGAGAGAGGGGGAGGGGGGGTTGGGGGGTGTTTCAACACTGACTTCGGGACAATTACTGTGACTCCAGACACCGTGAGCCGCAATCCCGGGACAGTCCTGCTCTCTTCCCTCTCTCTCAGCCCCACCATCCGTACACGGGCCCCGGGGAGCTTCCGGCTGATGAGGGAATGGGAACCGATGGATCTCTCAGACAGAGCTGAGCTCCAACTGTCTAAATGCAAGGATCGGGAACCCGGAGAAAGGGAACAAAATCTTTTACATCAGCTGTTGAGAAAATCACCTTTGTTCTGCCTCCAATCACAAACAAGAGAAAATCTTCAGAGAGGGCACAGTTTTAAGGTGCTTGTTAGTAGGTACGAGGGAGATATCAGGGGTGTTGTGTTCTTTATACGTACCGTGGGTTACTAATAACAAACCATATTCTGGCAGAATTGAACTTTTATTTAACAGCAACAAAACCACGGTTTACACTGCCATGCTTCTCGATCAGTCTTCATTTCTGCGCATGCTGGGAACTCTGTCCAGTCACGTCCTGACACGTGATATCACCTCAAGGGGTGAGTTTTTTTACACAGAGTGGTGAGTGCGTGGAATGGGCTGCGGCAGCTGTGATGAAGCCGGATACAATAGGGTCTTTTAAGAGGCTCCTGGATAGGTACATGGTGCGTAGAAAAATAGAGGGCTATGGGGAACTCCAGATAATTTCTAAAGTAATGTTCGGCACAGCATTGTGGGCCGAAGGGCCTGTATTGTGCTGTATTGTATTCTGTATTCTGTATTGTATAAGTGGGGAAGTCACCTACCCATGACCTCTGGTTGTCGTGCCACCCAACATCAATGGAAAAAGCTGCTTGCATTTACCCTATCTATACCCTCATACTTTTGTACACTTCCAACAAATCCTCAAAGCAATGTATAATTTCCTTGTTTATGCTTAGAGCCTTTTTCAGATGGATAAGATGATGAGGGGCATTGATCATGTGGATAGCCAGAGGTTTTTACCCAGGGCTGAAATGGCTAACACGAGGGGCATAGTTTTAAAGTGCTTGGAAGTAGGTACCGAGGGGATGTCAGGGGTATCTTTTCTTACACAGAGAGTGGTGGTTGTGTGGAATGCACTGCCAGTAGCGGTGGTCGAGGCAGATAAAATAGGGTATTTTAACAGCCTCCTAGATAGGTACATGGAGCTTAGAAAAATAGAGGTCTATGTGCTAGGGAAATTCCAGGCAGTTTCTAGAGTAAGTTTCATGGTTGGCACAACATTGTGGGCTGAATGGCCTGGAATATGCTGTAGATTTCTATGTTCTATATTGAACAGTGAAATAACTTTGGCTATCCTACAATCCTCTGATTACTCTCCTGTCACTAAGGATGATTTAATTATCTCTGCTGGGGCCCTGACAATTTCTGCACTTGCCTCCCGTAGGGTCCGAGGGAGCACCTTGTCATGCCTTGGAGATTTATCCACCCTAATCTGCCTCAGGATAGCAAACATCTCCTCTTCTTTAATCTGTACAGGGCCCACGATTTTAATGCCGCTTTTCCACACTCCCATACACTCTTTGTCCACCTCCTGAGTAGAAACCATAGAAAAACTACAGCACAGAAACAGGCCTTTTGGCCCTGCTTGGCTGTACCAAACCATTTTCTGCCTAGTCCCACTGACCTGCACACGGACCATATCTCTCCATACACCTCCCATCCATGTAGCTGTCCAATTTATTCTTAAATGTTAAAATAGAACCCGCATTTACCACCTCGTTTGCCAGCTTATTCCATACTCCCACCACTCTCTGTGTGAAGAAGCCCACCCCTAATGTTCCCTTTAAACTTTTCCCCCCTCACCCTGAACCCATGTCCTCTGTTTTTTTTCTCCCCTTGCCTCAGTGGAAAAAGCCAGCTTGCATTTACTCTATCTATACCCATCATAATTTTATATACCTCTATCAAATCTCCCCTCATTCTTCTACGCTCCAGGGAATAAAGTCCAAACCTATTCAACCTTTCTCTGTAACTGAGTTTCTCAAGTCCCGGCAACATCCTTGTAAACCTTCTCTGCACTCTTTCAACCTTATTAATATCCATCCTGTAATTTGGTGACCAAAACTGAATACAATACTCCAGATTCAGCCTCACTAATGCCTTATACAACCTCATCATAACATTCCAGCTCTTATACTCAATACTTTGATTAATAAAGGCCAATGTACCAAAAGCTCTCTTTATGACACTATCTACCTGTGATGCCACTTTTAGGGAATTTTGTATCTGTATTCCCAGATCCCTCTGTTCTACTGCACTCCTCAGTGCTTTACCATTTACCCTGTATGTTCTACCTTGGTTTGTCCTTCCAAAGTGCAATACCTCACACTTGTCTGTATTAAACTCCTTCTGCCATTTTTCAGCCCATTTTTCCAGCTGGTCCAAGTCTCTCTGCAGGTGCTGAAAACCTTTCTCTTTGTCTACTACAACTCCAATCTTTGTATCATCAACAAATTTGCTGATCCAATTTACCACATTATCATCCAGATCATTGATATAGATGACAAATAACAATGGACCCAGCACTGATCCCTGTGGCACACCACTAGTCACAGGCCTCCACTCTGAGAAGCAATTCTCTACCACCACTCTCTGGCTTCTTCCATCGATCCAATGTCTAATCCAATTTACCACCTCTCCATGTATACCTAGCGACTGAATTTTCCTAACTAACCTTCCATGCGGGACCTTGTCAAAGGCCTTACTGAAGTCCATGTAGACAACATCCACTGCCTTCGCTTCATCAACTTTCCTGGTAACCTCCTCGAAAAACTCCAACAGATTGGTCAAACATGACCTACCACGCACAAAGCCATGTTGACTCTCCCTAATAAGTCCCTGTCTATCCAAATGCTTATAGATTCTGTCTCTTAGTACTCCCTCCAATAACTTACCCACTAACAACATCAAACTTACCGGCCGATAATTTCCCGGATTACTTTTCGATCCTTTTTTAAACAACAGAACAACATGAGCCACTCTCCAATCCTCCGGCACCTCACCCGTAGACACCAACATTTTAAATATTTCTGCCAGGGCCCCTGCAATTTCAACACTAGTCTCCTTCAAGGTCCGAGGGAACACCCTGTCAGGTCCTGGGGATTTATCCACTTTAATTTTCCTCAAGGTAGCAAGCACCTCCTCCTTTTCAATCTGTACAGTTTCCATGATCTCACTACTTGTTTCCCTTAACTCCATGGACTTCATGCCAGTTTCCTTAGTAAATACAGATGCAGTAAACAGAGATGAATAAGTATTTAAGATCTCCCGCATCTGCTTTGCTTCCACACGTGGTTTGCCATTCCGGTCTTCCAGAGGACCGAATTTGTCCCTTGCAATCCTTTTGCTCTTAACCTATCTCTAGAATCCCTGAGGATTATCCTTCAGCTTTTCTGCGAGTGCAACCTCATGCCTTCTTTTAGCCATCCTGATTTATTTCTTATGTATTCTCTTGCATTTCTTATACTCCATAAGAATCTGCCTGCTTATACCCGTTATCCAACTCCATTTTGTGCTTCACCAGGGTCTCAATATCTCTTGAAATCCAAGGTTCCTACAGTTTCTATATTCACCTTTTATTCTGACAAACACACACCCGCTTTGTACTATCAAATTTTGCTTTGAAGGCCTCCCATTTACCAAGCACACCTTTGCCAGAAAGCAGCCTGTCCCAGTCCCCAGTGGCCAGATCCTAGTGTCATAATTCCAGATGTTGATCCATGCCCTGAACACATCCGCCTTTCCTACATTGCTCCTTGTATTGAAATATACAGGGCTCAGCATATCCACTGCACCATGCACAACCTTTTCATTCCTGACTTTGTCTGAGGACTGAACAACAACTGTCTCCACAACCCCACTACTATCTGTTCTGTTATTCAGGCTCCCATTCCCCCTGCAACTTTAGTTTAACACCCCCCCCCACCCCCACCTCCCACCATGCAGCTCTATCACCCCTTTGGCTTTCCTCCCCCAGATCAATAAAAAGGAGGCGCATACCAGGTACAGGTGGATCGGAACAAATGGGGTACTGATGAGTTACAGGAAATTCAAGTGAACACTTATGAAAGAAATAAAAGAAGTGATGAGGTTGCCCCAGCAGACTAAAGTGAAGGAGAATGCTCATGGATTCTGCAGGTATGTTAAGTGCGAAAAGATTGCAAGGGAAAAATTAATCCTCTGCAAGATCAGAACGTTAATCCATATGAGGAGACAAAATAGATGTGGCAGATGTTTTTGCATCCATATTTACTCAAGAGATGGTGACAGAATCTATAGAAGTGAGGCAAAGCAGCATCAACTTCATGGACCCTGTACGGATTACAGAGGTGGAGGTGTTTGCTGTCTTCAGGCAAGTTAGCGTGGATCAATCCCCAGGGCCTGACAAGTTGTTCCCTGGGACTCTGCGGCAGACAAGTGCAGAAATTGTCGGGGCACAAGCACAGATATTTAAGTCATCCTTAGTGACAGGTGAGGTACTGGCAGATTGGAGGACAGCCAATGTTGTTCCACTGTTCAAGAAGGGCTCTAAAAATAAACTAAGAAATTGTACATTGGTGACATCAGTAGTGGGAAAGTTATTGGAACGTGTGTGCAGGAACCAGATATATACTGTAAGTACTTGGATAGATGTGGATTGTTTAAGGATAGACAGCATGGCTTTGTGCACGGTAGGTCATATCTAACCAATCTTGTAGAGTCTCTCGAGGAAGTTATCAGGAAAGTGGATGAAGGCAAGGCAGTGGATGTTGTCTACATGGACTTTAGCAAGGCACTTGACAAAGTTTGATATGGGAGGTTGGTCAAGAAGGTTCAGTCACTCAGCATTCAAGAGGAGATAGTAAATTGAATGAGACACTGTCTTTGGGAGAAGCCAGTGTGTGGTAGCAGATGGTTGCCTCTCTGACTGGAGGCCTGTGACTAGTGGTGTGCCACAGGGATCAGTGCTGGATCTGTTGTTGTTTTTCATCTATATCAGTAATCTGGATGATAGTGTGGTTAACTGGATCAGCAAATTTCTGTATGACACCAAGGTTGGTGGTGTAGTGGTCAGCGAGGATAGATATCATGACGTGCAGTGCGATCTGGACCAGCTGAGAAAATGGTTTGAGAAATGGAAAATGGAATTTAATGCAGACAAGTGTGAGGTGTTGCACTTTGGTAGGACCTATCAAGGTAGGTCTTTCACAGTGACTGGTAGGGCTCTGAGGAGTTTTGCAGAAGAAAGGGATCTGGGAATACAAGTCCTTAATTCACTGATATTAGGGGAGTCCAGAACCAGAGGCCACAATTTGAGAATAAAGGGTAGGCCACTTAAAATGGAGTTGAGGAAAAACTTTTTCACCCAGAGGGTTGTGGGTCAGTGAAATGCTCTGCCTCGAGGCCAATTCTCTGGATGCTTTCAAGAAAGAGTTAGATAGAGCTCTTAATGATAGCGGAGTCAAGGGATATGGGGAGAAGGCAGGAACGGGGTACTGATTGTGGATGATCAGCCATGATCACAGTGAATGGCAGTGCTGGCTCGAAGAGCCGAATGGCCTACTCCTGCACCTATTGTCTATTGAAAATGGTGTCATAGATGGGATCGAAAGAAAGATTTTGGCCCATTGGCCTTCATGAACCAAAGTACTGACAACAATAGATGAACGTTATGTTGACTTGTAGAAGACAGTTGTGAGGCCTACTTTGGAGTATTGTGTACAGTTTTGGTCACCTACCTACAAGAAAGTTGTAAAAGAGGTTGAAAGAGTTCAGAGAAAATTCACAAGGATGTTGCCAGGTCTGGAGGACTTGGGTTGTTAGGAAAGATTGAACAGGTCAGGAATTTATTCCTTGGAATGTAGAAGACTGAGGGGCGATTTGTTTGTGATAGAGGAGCATAGACAGGGTAAAAGCAAGCTGACTTACTCCACTGGGATTGGGTGGGACGACAACCAGAGGCCATGGGTTAAGGGTGAAAGGTGAAACGTTAAGGGGAACATGAGGGGAAATTTCTTCACACAGATGGTCATCCGGGTGTGGAATGAGCAGTCAGCCCAAGTGGTGCAAGCAAGCTCAATTTCAACATTTAAGAGGTTTGCTTAGGTACCTGGATGGTAGGGGTACAGGAGTGGGCAGTTTAGATAGTTCAGCACAAACAAAAGGGCCTGTTTCTGTGTTGTCCTTTTCTGTGACTGTGACAAGAACCTGAAATAATACAAAAATTCCCTCTAAGTCCTTTTCACAGCTGTGTGGACCAACCATTCATCTCAGCAGGAATTTTTTATATGGCATTAAAACTTAAAATTGTGGCACTTTAAGTTAATAATACATAAAAGAAAATCCTCGCTGCACGTCAAGAAAGACTATTTGTGTGAAAGTGTTTCAGATATGATGGGGTCAGGCACCCATGCTGCTCAGCAGGAGCAGGGAATAATACCAATGGAGAGAGTCAAACTGAGCCAAGACACAAATTGGAGATGGCAGAAATGCTGCATTCTTACAGACACAGGAAGAGCATCAGGAAATTGATGGCCATTCCAGATACCAGCACTGTGCCCAGTTAGAAGATGATTTATCTCTCCAACTTGGGTTGAACCTCACTGTAACAGTGTGATACCAGATCAAACCTTGGCAACTCAAGTAATATCATCTGAAATGTTGTCCTACACCCACTGATGGATTTTATAAATCTTTTTACAGGTTAAAAATAAGAAGGAATTTGTCTCCAGGAATCTCAAACACGACACGCCAGTTTTGCTGTCTCTGTCTAGATATTTAAGAAGTGGAGCAAGGGATTCAATCGACCATCCTTCCTGCTCAGACTGTGGGGAGGGATTCACTCGGTCATCTCAATTGAAGGTACATCAGCAAGTTCACACTGGGCAAGGTCATTCAACTATTCAGTGTGTGAGAAAGGATTCTGTCGGTCTTCCCACCTGTGGACACACCAGTCAGTTCACTCTGGGCAGAGGTTGGTTATCTGCTGAATTTGTGGGGAAGGATTTACTCAGTCATCTGAACAAATGGCACACCAGCAAGTTCACACCAGGGAGCGGCCGTTCACCTGTTCAGTCTGTGGGAAAGGATTCACTTGGTCATCTCACCTACTGACACACCAGCGAGTTCACACTGGGAAGAAGCCATTCACCTGCTCAGAATGTGGGAAGAGATTCACTTGGTCATCCGACCTACAGAGACACCATCGAGTTCACACTGGGGAGAAGCCGTTCGCTTGCTCAGTCTGTGGGAAGAGATTCACTGAGTCATCCAACCTAATGGTACATCAGTGAGTTCACACTGGAGAGAAGCCATTCACCTGCTCAGTCTGTGGGAAGGGATTCACTCAGTCATCCAACCTACGGAGTCATCAGCGAGTTCACACTGGGGAGAAGCCGTTCACCTGCTCAGTCTGTGGGAAGGGATTCACTGAGTCATCCACCCTGCAGAGTCATCAGCGAGTTCACACTGGGGAGAAGCCGTTCACCTGCTCAGAATGTGGGAAAAGATTCACTCAGTCTTCCCAACTACTAGCACACCAGTCAGTTCACACTGGGGAGTGGCCATTCACCTGTTCAGTCTGTGAGAAGAGATTCACTTACTCTTCCACCCTACAGAGACACCAGCGAGTCCACACTGGAGAGAAGCCGTTCGCCTGCTTGGAATGTGGGAAGAGATTCACTGAGTCATCTCACCTACAGAGTCATCAGCGAGTTCACACTGGGGAGAAGCTATTCAGCTGCTCAGTCTGTGAGAAGAGATTCACTTGGTCATCCGACCTACAGATTCATCAGCGAGTTCACACTGGGGAGAAGCCATTCACCTGCTCAGAATGTGGGAACAGATTCGCTCGATCATCCACCCTACAGAGACATCAGCGAGTTCACACTGGGGAAAAGCCATTCACCTGCTCAGTCTGTGGGAAGAGATTCACTCAGTCATCCACCCTACTGAGACATCAGCGAGTTCACACTGGGGAGTGGCCATTGTTATAAATCCCTAGATTTTGTTTGCTGTGGACTGTCATTTTGAGAGAGATTAAGAATGGAAATCAGTCTGACTTGCATCTTGTTTACATTGCTCGCAGCTTGATTAGTTTTAACCACGGACACAGACACTCAGAGTCAGACGGAGATGAAGGAGGAAAAATGGAAGTATCGGAACAAGAGACCAGTGGCCAAGGGTCATTGTTTAGAACTTTCCTATGCCCACAAGGGTGGGTTAATTATTGATTCAGCATACGTTGAATGTGTGGTTGTCACCTCGTTTGATCCATAGGAGTGGATCGGATTTGGGGTATCCTGTGAAGACCACTTATGTGTTAACCCTTGCCTGGGTGTGGTGTGGAAATTCACTTGAAGACGATACCCCCTGTGAAAAGTCACTTTTGGTGATAATTTGTATGTGGATTTGGAACGATGACAGATAAAATCTACAGTGACTGTTCTCTCGTTTTACCACCATGGATGTTGTGGAAGTCAACATTATTGCCTTCTCTCTACATTTACCCTGGATTACAAATATATCTCTCTTCTCAACTATTCTGTGGTTGAACTGAACTTTCATAGTTTACCATCTCAAGACTCCAAGCCTTGTTTCCCCTGAGCTCAATAGTTTGGGAGTTATATTTACCCACATATATACACATAACACTGTTAACTTTTGTTTATCTTGCTTAAGTTACTATATTGTTAGTAGGTACTAATAAAGATAGTGGATGTAACATCAAAAACAGACTCTAGGTGTAGTCTATTGCTGCTGACTCATTTCTAAAGTGTTACGGGGACAAAATTGGGACCTGCATCCGATATAGGAAAAGATTTGGAGGCATATTGATTAATTATCGATTTCATTGGAGAAATCCCTTTTGATTTATTTGTGTGTGGAAAATCAGCAGCAATGGATGTTGATAGATTTCTGGAAGCGCCAACCTCTGAGGCACTAAAGGACACCAGAAGGATTGAGTTGTTGAGTATTGTTAAATGGTTAAAACTTGCTAAGGTGAAATCGACAATGAGGAGGTCACAGATGCAGAGGATAATAGCTGAACATTATGTATCTGAGGGTGTGTTTAAAGTGGAGGAGTTGGAGGTGTTTCCTGAAAGTAAACCTAGTGAGCTTGGCCTCCCGTACAAGTTAGAAAAATTGAAGATGGAGGCTGTGGAAAGGCAGAGGCAGGTTGAGGCTAGAGAGGCAGGAAAACAGAGAGAAGAGGCAGAAAAACAGGGAGGAAGCAGAAAGACAGTGGCTGTTCGAGCTGGAAAAGATAGAGAGATTGCAGCAAAGGGTTATAACGTTAGACTCTGGTGATAAGTTTGAGAGCAGTCAGGAAGTTAAATTGGTACCTCCATTTGATGATGCAGAGGTTGATAAATACTTTCAGCATTTTGATAAGGTTGCTCAGAGTTTAAAGTGCCCAAAAGAGGGTTGGCCACAAAGTGTAATTAAGGGGAAGGCTCAGCAAGCCTATTCTGCTTTGACAGTTGTTGAAGCAGTTGATTATGACATAGTGAAACAGGCTGTGCCCAAGGCTTACGAGTTGGTACCAGAAGCATACAGGCAAAAGTTTAGAAATTTGAGGAAAGCTGTGAACCAGACTTATATGGAATTTGCTTATGAGAAGTTTGTGTGTTTTGACCACTGGTGCACATATAAAAATGTAAATGATGATTTTAACAGCTTGAAAGAGTTGGTTTTAATTGAAGAATTCAAAATGTGCATCCCTGATGACATAAAGATGTACTTAGATGAAAAGGATGCTGCTGCTTTGCAGGAGTCTGCTAGATTAGCAGATGAGTTTGCTTTAACCCACAAGGTTATGTTTACCCCGAGTAAGAGTTTCCAGAAGAGTAGCAGGGATAACCAGGGTAAACCAGAAATTAAAACTGGGACTAGTGACAAGAGTAAGGATGAAGGGAAGCAGTTGAAGGAGAAATATTCTGGTCTCTCTTGTTACTATTGTAAGAAAGCTGGTCATATGATGGCTAATTGTTGTGTCCTGAAGAAGAAAAAGGAAAAGGAGGCAGTCCCAAATACCTCTGATCTGTATGTTGAAGCACCTATAAACCCACAGGGTTCTGAACATTCTGTTGCGGCTCAGTTAAGGACTGAGAGGTCTGACCGAGTTAAGGGATTCGATCATTTTATGTCAAATGGGTTTGTATTAGTAATGGAAGGGTCAACCCCGGTATCAGTGAAAATTCTTCGAGATACTGGGGCTTCTCAGTCACTTATATTAGACAGCGTTCTAAAGTTTGGTGATGAGACTGAGATAGGTGAGGTAAATCTTATTAAAGGCATTGGGGGCAGCATTGTATCTGTGCCATTGTACAAGGTAACTTTACAGTCAGGGTTTGTTTCAGGACCTGTTAGGATCGGATTATGCTCCAGTTTACCTGTGGAAGATGTTACTTTGCTGTTAGGGAATGACCTGGCAGATGGTAAAGTTGTTCCTGCAGTGCAGTTGACAACTAAACCAACCACTGACGACCCACAGATGGATTTTAACATTTATCCTTCCTGTGCAGTAACTCGAAGTACAGCTAAAAATTCTCCCGATGCAGACGGTTCTGTGCAGCACGATTCTGATACCCAAGATAGCCAAAGTTGGGATTCAGGTTATGATGACTTGTCAGGGACTTTTTTGCCTTCATTGTTCCAACAGGATTCAGGTAGTAAGTCTGATGAGAAAGATTTATCCCTGTATAGGAAGGAGTTTATAGCAGAACAGAACCGAGACCCTGAGATTGAAGCTTCATAAGAAACATCTCTCTCAGATGATGAGATTAAGAAAATGTCAGTAGGGTATTATCTCAAGGATGGAGTGTTAATGGGGAAGTGGAGGCCACCTGCTATACCTGCGAGTGAGGAATGGGCAGTTGTTCACCAAGTTGTAGTTCCTAAATTTCATAGGACAGAAATTTTAACGATTTGGCTCATTGTCTCCAATCACAGTTGTTGCGGTCTGCATCGCCGCGACGTGTGAGTTACTTTTTAGAGGAGATGCACGTCACCCTACAGCGTGGGTACGGCGTAGGGTACATGATGCCTATGGCGTACACTTGACGCACAAGTATAAATGAGGCTTAAGAGAGTCGGTACAGGAATCACTGGGCTTTAGTCCATTTGAACTTGTATTTGGTCATAGAGTGAGGGGATCTTTGACCTTGTTAAAGGAACAGTGGATTGATGGGGATGTACATGTTAACTTGTTAGACTATGTTTTGAAGTTCAAAAATAAACTACACCAAGCCTGTCGTCTAGCGAGACAAAACATAAAGATTTCTCAAAACAAAATGAAGTGTTGGTTTGATAAGCAGACCAAAACAAAAGAAAATACTAGGTGGGGGATAATGTGTTGCCTTATCTCCAATGTTGACGAATCCACTTCAGGTGAAATTCAATGGACTGTATGAAATAGTCTCTCAAATTAATGATGTGAATTATGTTATTAAAACACACCACCGACGTAAACTAACACAGGTGGTACACATCAATATGACAAAGCCTTATTCTGACAAGCAGGCACCATCGGTGAGTGTTGTCAAACATATCAATCTGACAACCCTGAGAATGAAACAATTGACTCGTCTGAGACTTTTCACAAGCCAAACATGGTCCCAGTTAGGCTAATGAACTCGGTTGTTCTCAAAAACATTGACAACAAGTTGGCTCATCTGCAGCCAAAGCAACAACAACAGCTGAAGTTTAAAGATTTATTTCCCGATGTTCCCAGGCAAACCAGGGTCGCAGTACATGACGTAGATATTGGTCAAGCCAAACCGATTAAACAACACCCATATCGCATGAACGTAGAGAAATGGAAATTGGCTGAGCAAGAAATTGAATATATGCTGAAAATGGTATTATTAGGCCTTCAACATCAGATTGGAGCTCACCCTGCGTTATTGTGCTCAAACCTGATGGTAGTGTTAGATTTTGCACTGATTATAGGAAGGTAAATGCAGTAACAAAAACAGATGCCTATCCTATCCCTAGGGTGGATGATTGCATCAATAAGGTTGGAAAAGGTAATTTCTTACAAAGATTGATCTGTTGAAAGGGTATTGGTGTGTTCCATTGACGGACTGAGGTAGAGAAATTTCTGCATTTGTGACACCTTCTGGGTTGTATGAATACAATGTTTCACCATTTGGAATGAAATATGCTCCAGGAACATTCCAGAGAATGATTGATCCTGTAATTTGAGGGTTAGGACACACAGATGCCTATATTGATGACTTAGTCACAGGGAGTGACACTTGGGAAGAGCATATGTCTGTAGTGGAAGAGCTGTTTGACAGGCTCTCCAGGGCCAACCTTACAGCTGACTGAGCTAAGAGTGAACTTGGCCACGCCACTGTGATCTGTCTTGGCTGTGTTGTAGGTCAAGGCAAGTTGGCTCCTGTGCAGGCAAAATCCAGGCAATTTCTGAAGTTCCTATTGCGACTGTGTGACGAAGGCCGGTCACTGATTACAGATGTTTCATGGCACACTCGGTAAAACACTCAAAGCGTCATCCACACACGTTATTTCCCTCTGTTATTGTGGTGAGTGCACGCGTCACAATAAATCAACAGTCACAATTTTACACTCATCCCCAGCAGTAACAGGCATGGAAAAAAGAAACACACTATGTCACAGTTTTATTATCTCAGGTCAATTTATTCATATTCATCTTTCCAGTAAGTGTTTTGCCGAAGTGTCATGGTAATCTGACGTCTCTCTCCTCCACAGTCACTGGGTCTGAAACAGAGCTGCTGCATAGAGCTGTCTTATATAGAGGCAGCAGCAACCTGCACAGGTGTGCTGATGGTGGAGGATACCATCTTCACCTGGGACAAGGGTTATGTTACCTAATTACTCATGGGGTTTATTTAAGTTATTTAACCGGGAAATGGTGAATCCTATGATGAAGTATATGTGTTTATTGTGAGAACTGGTGGTAGAGTTTCAGATTGCCTGAAATGGAAGATAATTGAGTTAATTAGCTTTTGGTTTGTCTAGGGGGATCAGCTTAGCGCTTTGGGTTCTTTTTTTGTTTAATTTGAGGGTGGCTGTTAACCAGACAGGTGACAACTGCAAGCTGTGTATATATATATATATATATATATATATATATATATATATATTGCATTTTTAAAAAAAATTCTTGTTTTGATGTGGACATCCAAGTTTTGATTTTCCACTATTTTTGTAAATAAAAGCACCTGAAACCATTTTTGCAACTCAAGCCATCTTGTTATTTTTCTTAGACAGTTGACCCACAGTTTTTGTGACAGACTGGTAAGAAGGCTCTTGGAAGTTTTCTGGGAATGGTTGGATATTATCGTAAGTTCTGGAAGAACTTTGCTGATATCGCTCTTCCTCTGACTAATCTCCTGAAGAAGGGTGAAAAGTTTGTTTGGACCGAGCCTTGTCAGGAAGCATTTGATCGATTGAAAGTTATTATTTGGGATTAGGCCAATCAATGTAGTGTCGTCAGCAAATTTAATTAACAGATTGGAGCTGTGGGTGGTGACACAAGTCATGGGTGCACAGAGAGTAAAGGAGGGGGCCAAGGAGACAACCGTGTGGGGCATGTGTGCTGAGGGTAAGAGAGACAGAGGTGAGGGAGCCCACTCTTACCACCTGCCGGTGATCTGACAGGAAGTCCAGGATCCAGCTGCACAAGGCAGGGAGAAGGCCGAGGTCTCTGAGCTTCTTGTCTAAAGCTCTGCCCATGACTGCAAGGAACTGCAGAGAACTTTGGTCTCATCTGGGAACATCATAGAAACAAGCCTCCCCTCTATGGACTCTTCCTACACTTCTCCTGCATTGGAAAAGCAGGCCATGTACTCAAAGATGCCGCAAACCCAATCCCCCATCGCGGAAGAGATACAAAAGCCTTAAAACGCGTACCACCAGGCTCATGGACGGCTTCCTGTTTGCAATTGTAAGCCAAATTAATGGTCTCCGGTCCAATAAAATAGACTCGACCTCACAATGTAACTCGACGTGACCCTGCACCATATGTCTATCTGCACTGCACTTTCTCTGCAGCCACAATGCTTTGTTACAGTTATTGTTTTGTCGTATATCAGCTCAATGTACTGTTGTAATGTATCGATCTGTGTGGATGGTAGGTCAGGCAAGATTTTCACTGTAGCTCAATACGTGATAAGAATAAACAAATTCCACATTTTAGTTTTGTGGAAATATTAGACAGACTGAGCTTCTGCTTTGGAAGCACAGAGGGAAACTTAACACAACTGAGGAACACAAATAAATAGAAAAGGCTTCAATCTCACATTACGATCTGCAGTAACTGGGATCAGGTGACCGGTGGTGGGTCTCCCAGACCAATTATCAGAATCAGGTTTAATAGCACTGGCAGATGTCATGTAATTTGTTGTCTCTGCGGCAGCAATAGAACCTAATTCGTAACAATAGATTTTAAAAATTGATTTAAAATAAGAATATACATATTAAATAGTTAAATTATATAAGTAGTACAAAACAAAAAATTTAAAAATGTAATACTGTAAACTATTTTAATTGTGTGGAACTATTTGACTCAATGGGTTGTTGCTTTGGAAATTCTGGAGTGAAGCTGAACTAAACTGTACTAAAGTATAACTAAACTTATGAAAAGCTCAGATAAATACAAAAGGCTAAGTTCTCACATAAATGGGTCATATAGCCAGAAACATTGGCTGCTCTTCAGCAGGTAAAAACAGTGGAATGAGGCCTAATCCCAGGCCTCAGCCCAGTGGTTATGGTTTGAGGCCGAGGACGAGGTGAGAGAAAGCATTTGGCACGGACTAGAAGGGCCAAGATGGCCTGTTTCTGTGCTGTAATTGTTATGTGGTTATATGGAAACATGCTGAAAATATTGCAGAATAAATCATTGTCCACCCACAACGAGAGGACGTGATAGATTCGGATCTCACTGCCTTGTCTGAACGGGCGAAAGATGAAGCTACACGTACACTCCAGCAGTGACTGGCAGATGCTGCAGATTTGTGGAAAAACGTGAACAGGAAACAGGATCAGGTGACGGGTGGAGGGTCTCCCATCTGATCCGGTGACTCTGCTCTTCGCCCCTCACACGCTGCCCGACCCATCCGCCGAATTTCCCACATTATTCCATATTTACACCAGATACATTTTTACTTCTTCCCTCCATATCTTCCCTGTCCCTTTCCCTCCACCCCAAGGTCACAGAGTCACAGGCTCGATTCCCATCCTGGTCCAACACACAATTCAGACCCAAACCGGAAATGTGCAGGTTTCATTTAAATCTGTCCATGTTTATAAACACTAATTTCTATTCACATTCCTCCAGCCTCACTGGACAGGAACACTGAAACATCAAGTGAGAAACAGAAGGAGGTGGCCATTCAGCCCCTCTAACCATCAACAAGATGATGGCTGCTCTCCCATCTCAGCCACATGTTTCTGCCCAATCCTCATTTCCTCGATCCCACCGGTCTCCACACATCTGCCGGCCTCTGTTTTATGTGAGAACGATCACTGAGTCTTCACCGGCCTCTGTGGTGGGGATTTACAGACATTCACCACCCTCGGAGTGGAGATGTTTCCCCTCATCTCAGTCCCGGACAGTCCACCCCCTTTTTCAGAGACTGGGATCCCTGGTTCAGCCGGTAATGATGTTGTGCATTTCAATGTGTTCACCTCTCAGTCCTCGATTCTCTAAATGAAAGGGTTATCACATTTGATCTTTCTTCATATGATGACCCCACCATTCCAGGGATCAGTCTGGTGAATCTTCATTGCACTCTCTATAACAAATACTCTCTAACCTCTTTGTTAATCCTCTATGGAATTAATTTCCATCTTCTGCAGCCCCGTGTTGCCCCAACCACTCACCTCCCACCCCCGTCACTATTTCCACCTTCCCACCTCCCCCTCACCTGGATCCACCTCTCACTCCCCAGCTCTTGCCCCATCCCCACCCCTCACCTCTTTTCTCGGACTATTTCCCGTCCACTCTCAGTCCAGAGGGAGGGTCTCGGCCCGAAATGTTGACGGTCCATTTCCCTCCACAGATGCTGCCCGACCCACTGAGTTCCTCCGGCAGTTTGTTCTTTGGTCTGTGTGACCCGTGTTAGTGTGGGGAGCGGGATTTTACACCATATTCCCGGTACAGTCTCAACAAAACACAAATAATTGTCACTTTGCCCGGACCATTGGCCCCGCTTGCAGGGCAACAGTCTGCCGGTGTTTGCCCCCCAATGTGGTGAATCGCCACCACCGTGGGCTCAGACATTTCCACAGATGAGCCCCTCCTGTCCCCACCGGGACAAACATCCTGTCCGCCCCCTCTCTCACCGTCTTCATCCTCTCCCTCCCCGGGGAACCGGCATCAAACCGACGGGCCGAGCGGTCTCCTCCTACCTCTCAGCGACACATCAGACTCCGGCCGCAGGAGACGCTTCACAAACGCCCCAACTTCCCTCGGAGGGAAATGGAAATAAATCAGAAAGCGGACATTTACTTTGACGGTTGTCCCGCCGTGACGGGAAGTTCGGGAGACGGTGTCAGCGGGGGTAACGCCCTCTCGGCTGGTCCGCCTCCGCTATTGGTTGGAAGCAGTGATTGACATCGCTTCGTACCAATGGGAATAGCGCCGCGCGTGACTCCCCTGTTGACAGCGGTGGGGGAGGGTCTGGTCACGTGATCAGTAGCCCAGCCGTTAAACCGACCAAGCTCGAGCTCACCAGCGCGCGGGGCACAAAAGGCCCCGGATGATCGGTTGAGGTGAGAAGGGATCTCCGGGTTGGGGGTCTCACCGGGCGGCGTTTCCAACACCGACTTCGGGTAGTTGCTGTGACTCCGGACTCCGTGACCCGCAATCCCGGGACAGTCCTGCTCTCTTCCCTCTCTCTCAGCCCCACCATCCGTACACGGGCCCCGGGGAGCTTCCGGCTGATGAGGGAATGGGAACCGATGGGTCTCTCAGACAGAGCTGAGCTCCAGCTGTCTAAATGCAAGGATCGGGAACTCGGAGAAAGGGAACAAAATCTTTTACATCAGCTGTTGTGAAAATCACCTTTGTTCTGCCTCCAGTCACAAACCAGAGAAAATCTGCAGATGCTGGAAATCCGAGCAACACACACAAATTGCTGGAGGAACTCAGCATTAGTACTCTTTTCCATAGATGCTGCCTGGCCTGCTGAGTTCCTCCAGCATTTTGTGTCTGTTGCTTGTTCCACCCCCTCTTGTTCTGGACTTTCTACCCGTGAGAACATGTTTTGTCCCACTCTCTCTGGGTACATAATGATATCAAACACCTTTGCCCTGGGCAACAAGTAGCTTTCACATCACAAATGTGCCAGACTCCAATGAGACAGACTACTGCCCTTCCCTCCATATTCATTGGCATTGCCATCACTGAGTTCACCACCGTCAGTCACCTGGGGGAGGGTTCAGGGGAAATATTTGTCTACAATACAGAAACTGGTGTTACCTGTGTGTATTGTGGTGATGCAAAAGTTGCTGGAGAATTTGAAAGTGGGAAGAAGTGGAGTGATAGTTTGAAATCTGACTTTTTAAAGCGTCATTTAGCAAGCAAATCAGATATGGACAATGTGCAAAAGCTCTGGCGAGAAAATCCTTCATTACCCGTTACAGGCCTGCTACATGGGTTGTGTGAGAGTGCAGATGAACTCCATCAAACCCAGAGGAGATCAAAGTTCTTACTGACAGTGATTTGCTAGCAGTTAAAATGAATACCTCTCTATATAAAATTCACTGTGCACATGTTGTCACTGGTTAAAAGAATGAACAGTACAAGATTTACTTTACTTTGTACTTTATTGTCGCCAAACAATTGGTAGTAGAATGTATAATCATCACAGCGAAATTTGATTCTCCGCTTCATACTCCCTGGATTACAAATATTAAATATTATAAATATTAAAATTAGTTAAAATTAGTAAATATTAAAAATTTAAATTATAAATCATAAATAGAAGATAGAAGAATGGGAAGTAAGGTAGTGCAAAAAAACCGAGCGGCAGGTCTGGATATTTGGAGAGTACGGCCCAGATCCGGGTCAGGATCCATTCAGCAGTCTTATCACAGTTGGAAAGAAGCTGTTCCCAAATCTGGCCGTACGAGTCTTCAAGCTCCTGAGCCTTCTCCTGGAGGGAAGAGGGATGAAAAGTCTGTTGGCTGGGTGGGTTGCGTCCTTGATTATCCTGGCAGCACTGCTCTGACACCGTACGGTGTAAACTGAGTCCACGGACAGAAGATTGGTTTGTGTGATGAGCTGCGCCGTGTTCACGATCTTCTGCAGCTTCTTTCAGTCTTGGACAGGACAACTTCCATACCAGGTTGTGATGCACCCGAGAAGAATGCTTTCTACAGTGCATCTATAAAAATTAGTGAGGGTTTTAGAGGACAGGCCAAATTTCTTTAGTTTTCTCAGGAAGTAAAGGTGCTGGTGGGCCTTCTTGGCAGTGAACTCTGCCTGGTTGGACCAGGTCAGGTCATTTGTGATATTTACCCCGAGGAACTTAAAGCTCTATGTGCAGACCGGTCATTACAAATTAGAGGGGACATTGGTGGCGGAACTTCCACTGTCCCTTATGCCCTCACCTACAAGATGTGCGTCCAGCTGCAGCTTGTAACCCTGCACTTTATGGAGTTGGAACTTGAAATGGATCAATTCCAGATCATCCAGGCAGTGATGCAGCCAGTCAGGATGCTCTCAGTTGTGTTCCAGTAGAAAGTTCTTAGGATTTGGGACTCAATCCCAAGCTTCTTCAGCCGTCTGAGGTGAGCAAGGTACTGTTGTGCTTTTTTCACAACACAGCCGGTATGTACAGACCATGTCAGGTCCTCGCTGATGTTTATGCCAAGGATCTTAAAGCAGTTCACTGTCTCAACCCCAGATCCATCGATGTCAATCGGGATTAGCCTGTCTCCATTCCTCCTGTCGTTCACAATCAGCTCCTTTGTTTTTTTTAGATTAGATTGGATTCAACTTTATTGTCATTGTGCCAAGTACAGATACAAAGCCAATGAAATGTGGTTAGCATCTGACCAGAAATGCAAAGAATCGTGTTATTTACAAAATAACTGAATAAAAAAGTGCTACAGCCCACAAATATAAAAGTACTGAGACAGTACAATATGGATGCAATACTGCTTAGCGCTGTGACTAGAGGTTCAGCAGTGTCACAGCCTCAGGGAAGAAGCTCTTCCTGTGCCTGTTGGTGTGGGAGCGGAGGCTCCTTTAGCACCTCCTTGATGGGAGGGGAGTTAAAAAGTCCATGGTTAGGGTGAGATGTATCCTTGATAATTCTTTTCGCCCTACCCAGGCAGCGTTTATGGTAGATGTTCTCAATGGTGGACAATTGGCTGCCGATAATCCGCTGGGCAGTTTTCACCACACACTGGAGTGCTTTGCGCTCTGATACAGGACAATTGCCATACCACACTGAGATGCAGTTGGTGAGTATGCTCTCAATGGTACAGCAGTAAAAGTCTGTCATATCCTGGGACAGAGGTGAGCTTTCTTGTTGTTCCGCAGGAAGTAAAGGCGCTGTTGTGCCTTCTTGATCAGGATGGAGGAGTTCAGGGACCAGATGAGATCCTCGGAAAAGTGGACACCAAGGAATTTGAAGCTTGATACAGGCTCCACTACAGTTTTGTTGATGTAGATGGGGACGTGAGTGTGGCTCCTGGCATGCCTGAAGTCCACAATGATCTCCTTGGTCTTCTGGGTGTTAAGGGCCAGATTGTTGTCGGCACACTACACAGCCAGGTGCTGGACCTCGTCCCTGTAGGCTGTCTCGTCATCCCCTCTGATCTGGCCAACCACCATGGTGTCATCTGCGAACTTGATTATGGAGTTAGAACCATGTACAGGAATGCAGTCATAGGTGAAAAGGGAGTACAGAAGAGGGCTCAGCACACAGCCTTGAGGCACGCCGGTGTTCAGGGTGAGAGTGGAGGAGGAGAGGTTGTCTAACTTAACTGATTGGGGTCTGTTAGTCAGAAAGTCCAAGGTCCAATTGCAGAGGGATGAGCTGATACCAAGCTGGCGAAGTTTGGTGATCAGCTTGAAGGGGCTTACAGAATTGAATGCCGAACTAAAGTCAATGAACAGCATTCTGACGTAAGAGTTGGGGCTGTCCAGGTGGGTCAGGGCAGAGTGAAGTGCCGTGGAGATGGCATCCTCTGTTGACCTGTTGGTGTGATAGGCAGATTGATGGGGGTCCAGGGTAGTGGGCAGACAGGATTTCAGATGTGATAGAACCAGTCTCTCAAAGCACTTTGCAATGATGGGGGTGAGTGCAACTGGCCGGAAATCATTCAGGCTCGTGGCAGTGGAATGCTTCGGCACTGGCACGATGGTGGCGATCTTGAAGCTTGTGGGGACAACACCCCGGGCCAGGGACAGATTAAAAATGTCCGTGAAGACCCCGGTCAACTGCCCTGCACAGACTCTCACCACACGGCCAGGTATTCCATCCGGACCAGCTGCCTTCCGTACATTCACCCTGCTCAGGGTCCACAAACATCGGAGGTGGAAAGTGAGAGAGACAGTTCACCAGGTGGGGGATCTGCTTTGAGGGTGACCTCCTTGTTCCCTCGGTCAAAGCGAGCGTAGAAGTAATTGAGCTCATCAGGGAGGGTAGCAGAGCTGGAAGCGGGCACAGTACTAGGAGGTTTGAAGTCTGTAATAACCCGTATGCCATGTACATGGACCGGGGGTCTGAGGAGTTGAAATGCTCCTCGATTCTCTGTTTGTATATGTGTTTAGCCTGAGAGATTCCCCTCCTCAGGTTGGCCCTGGCTGAGCTGTGAACCTCCCAGTCTCCAGACCTGAGGGCTGAATCTCTGGCTTTGAGCAGGAGGTGAACCTCTCTGTTCATCCATGGTTTCTGATTGGGGAAAACTCTTATTTGTTTTAGTAATGTCTCTCTATCTACACACTTGTTGATGTGCTCAAGGACAGAGTTGGTTTGTAAATCAATGTTAATCTGAGAGTCTGTGGTGGTATGGGCAGCAAACGTGCTCCACTCTGTGTGCTGGAATTGGTGCTGAAGAGCAGAGTCAGCCCCCTCCAGCCAGATCTTAATAGTCTTCATTGTGGGTTTCACACGTTTAGTGACCGGCTATACTTGGGAAGCAGAAACAATGAAAGATGGTCGGACTGTCCCAGATGGGGGAGGGTAGTTAGTTTGAGTGTCAGCCACATTTGTGTAGACATGATCTGAGGTTTTATTACACCTGGTGGTGCGTAATACATTTTGGTAAAATCTTGGAAGCACGGTACACAGGTTACAATGATTAAAGTCTCCAGCGACAGTCAAAGCTCCATCTGGATGCAATGTCTGCAGCTTGCTAATAGCAGCACTGAGGTCTTTCATGGCTACTTTAGCATTAGCATCCAGTGGAACATAAACTGCGACAGCAATGATGCACGTTTTGTGACAATGAGGGGAGGTTGTTTTCTTGACACCAGTCAGATGTTGTTCAGACACCAGATACAGTCAGCAATCAAATGGTTGAGCCTGGAGCCTTCTCCTCCCCACCCTCCCGCCACCTTCTTTATGGGGTCTCTGCCCCTACCCTCTTCAGTCCTGACGAAGGGTTATGGCCCAAAATGTTAACTGATCATTTCCACGGATGCTGCCCGACCTGCTGAGTACCTCCAGCGTGTTGTGAATGGTGCGATGAATGTGCTGAGCTGTGTATATCACAATGCAAGAATTGTAGGAAAACCAGATGAGCTCAGGACAGGGAATTCTGATATTGTAGCCATTATTGGGGACTTGGTTGCACCCAACAATCCGAGGGATTTAGAGGAACAAATTTGTAGAGAGATCGCAGACCATGCCAAGAAACAAAAGTTGATTCAGTAAGTGATTTTAACTTTCCATGTATTGACTGGGACTCCCATACTGTAAGAGGACTAGATGGGGTGTAGTTTGTCAAATGTGCCCTTAATCAGTACATAGAATTCCTGATGTAAAAGTGTGCAATAGGTTGATAATCCAGGGCTGGTGACCGAAATTAGTGACCATAATGCCATGAGATTCAAAGTAAATATGGAAAAAAAGAGAGGTCTGGACCATGGGTTGAGATTCTAAATTGGAGAAAGGTCAATTTTGATGGTATCAGAAAGGATCTGACAAGTGTGGTTTGGGACAGGCTGTTTTCTGGCAAAGGAGTACTTGGTAAGTGGGGGGCCTTCAGAAGTGAAATTTTGAAGGTGTAGAGTTTGTATGTGCCTGCATAATAAAAGTTGAAAGTTAACTGGTGCAGGGAACCTTGGTTTTCAAGAGATATTGAGGCCCCGGATATTTTGTTCCTCTAAATGCCTCAGACTGTTGGGCACTACAAAGACTCACTAATGACTACAATATCATAATTCCACGCCCTGAGCTCTGACTTTTTTTTTTAGTCGTCTTCTGTTGGTTTCTAAAAGCTTCCCAATCGTTTTCACTCTTTTGTTTACCCTCTCTTTGGCTTTTATGTTGGCTTTGGCTTCTCATTTCATCCACAGTTGTGTCCTCCTGCCTTTCCAATGTTTCCACATCTTTCGGATGTATCGATCACTGAGCTCCTGAATTGCTCCCAGAAACTCCAGCCATTGCTGCTCCATTGTCACTCCCAACTTTTCCCTTCCAAACAAGTTTGGCCAGCTTCTGTGTCATAGAAACATGGAGAAGTTCAGTATAGAAACAGGCTATTTAGCCCATCTGGTCAATGCTGAAAAAACATTTAAGCTGTCTAATGCAAGGGTCCCCAACCTTTTTTGCACTGCGGACCGATTTAATATTGACAATATTCTTGTGGAGCGGCCGACCCGGTGGGGGGGGGGGGGGGGGTGGTGGGTAGGGTTGCCAACGGACAAGAGTAGCAGTCAAATACGTTGCGTTTACCCAGAGAAAGACTACAATGACCATGAAGCCTTGCGCGGGCACCAGTGCGCATGCGCGTTGTGGCCTGCCGATTTTTCCTGTAAATCCTTTTTCGTGATTCTGTTCGGAGGGTCAGGAGTGGGGGGGGGGGCGGTGTTAATCACGACTGGAATATATGTAATAAATGGCTAATACACCCAATTTCGTTTCTAAAAGGGTTTATCTAACGAATTTAATATTAAACACACAGCACATATTTTCCTCGCATGAATATAGTGATAAGTCAATTATTAGAGGAGCTTGAAGTAAGTGATGAATGAACTTCCAGTAGAAGTGGCAGAAGCAGGTTCGATATTATCATTTAAAGAAAAATTGGATAGCTATATGGACAGGAAAGGAATGGAGGGTTATGGGCTGAGTGCAGGTCAGCGGGACTAGGTGAGAGTAGCGTTCAGCACGGACTAGTAGGGCAGAGATGGCCTGTTTCCATGCTGTAATTGTTATATGGTTATATAAGTAAGTCAATAGCATCATGACATTTTAAGTAACATTTGGATTTTAAACACACAGCACATATTTTCCCCGTATGAATATATAAGATCATTGCAACACACCAATATCGCTGAATCAGTGGGAGCCCTGGGCTTGTTTCCCTCCAACACCACGGTCCTATCGAGGGATGATGGGAGACAGCGATACTCGAAGTGAGTTCCTGTCCAGTCTATTCCGCAATTTAGTTTTCGTTGCATTCATTGGAGAAAACTCCGATTCGCAGAGATATGTTGGAAATGGAAGCAACGTTTTCAGTGCTTTCGTGGCTATCTCAGGATATTTAGCCTTGACTTTGATCCAGAACGCCGACAGAGATGTTATTTCAAACATACTTTTCAGCCCGCCGTCATTTGCAAGCTCGAGGAGTTGATCTCCTTCCCGCGCTGACACAGATGACGCGCGGGTCATGACCTCACATGCGTAATGGCTGATCAGTGGCCGTGACGGGGAATGAGAAAAGGTGCAGCTGACTCATATCGCCAAATCATATTGTTTCCTTGTGGCCCGGGAGCACATGCTTTGCGACCCGGTGGTTGGGGACCGCTGGTCTAATGCAACTACCTGCACCGAGACCATCGCCCTCCATACCCCTATCATCCAGGCTCCCATCCAAACTTCTTTGAAATGGTGAAACCGAGTTCATATTCACCACTTGTGCTGACATCTCAATCCACACTCTCACGACCACTGCAGGAAAGAGCTTTTCCAAATATTCCCATTAAATTTTCACCTTCTCCACTTAACCATGACCTCTGGCCATACCACGCAACCTCAGTGGAAAAAGCTGCTCGCATTTACCCTATCTATACCCTCATAATTTTGTATATTTCTAACAAATCTTCAAGGCAATGTATAATTTCCTTGTTTATGTTTGGAGCCTTTTTTAGATGTATAAGATGATGAGGGGCATTAATCGTGTGGATAGCCAGAGGTTTCTTTCCCAGGGCTGAAATGGCTAACAACAGGGGACATAGTTTTAAGGAGCTTGGAAATAGATACTGAGGGGATGTCAGGGGTAAGTTTTTCACACAGAGTGGTGGATGCATGGAATGCACTGCTGGCTATTTGTGTGTGAGTGTTTCAGTTACTGTGGGGCCAGGAACCTATGCAGCTCAGTGGGAACAGGGAATAATACCAATGGAGAGAGTCAAACTGAGCCAGGTCACAGATTGGAGATGGCAGAAATGCCCCATTCTTATAAAAAAAGGAAGAGCATCAGAGAATTTGATGGTCATTCCAGATACCAGCACTGTGCCCAGTTAGAAGGTGATTTCTCTCTCCAACTTGGGTTGAACCTCACTGTAACGGTGTGATGCCAGATCACACCTTGGCAACTCAAGTGATCTCATCTGAAATGTTGTCCTTCACTCATTGATCGATTTTGTAAATCTTTTTACAGATTAAAAATGACAAGGAATTTGTCTACGGGAATCTCGAACACAACACGCCAGTTTTGCTGTCTTTGTCCAGATATTTAAGAAGTGGAGCAATGATTCACTCGATCATCCTTCCTGCTCAGACTGTGGGGAGAGATTCATTTGATCATCTGACCGACTGACGCGCCCATCATCTTACACAGGGGAGAGGCCATTCACCTGCTCAGACAGTGGGAATGGATTCACTCCATCATCTTAACTGAAGGTACATCAGCAAGTTTACACTGAGACAAGCCCATTCACCTGTTCTATGTGTGAGACGGGATTCAGTCGGTCATCCCACCTGTGGATACACCAGTCTGTTCACACTGAGCAGAGGCTGGTCATCTGCTGAATTTGTGGGGAAGGATTCACGCGGTTATTCGACCTAATGGCTCACCAGCGAGTTCACACCAGGGAGCGGCCGTTCACCTGCTCAGACTGCGGGAAGGGATTCACTCAGTCATCTAACCTGAAGGTACATCAGAGAGTTCACACTGGGGAGAGGCCGTTCACCTGCTCAGACTGTGGGAAGGGATTTGCTCGATCATCCCAACTGAAGGTACATCAGCGAATTCACACTGGGGAGAGGCCGTTCACCTGCTCAGACTGTGGGAAGGGATTCACTTCGTCATCTCAACTGAAGGAACATCAGAGAGTTCACACTGGGGAGAGGCCGTTCACCTGCTCAGACTGTGGGAACGGATTCACTTCGTCATCTCAACTGACGGTGCATCAGCGACTTCACACCGGCGAGAGGCCGTTCACCTGCTCAGACTGTGGGAAGGGATTCACTCGATCACCTGATCTGCAGATACATCAGCGAGTTCACACTGGGGAGAGGCCGTTCACCTGCTCAGTCTGTAGGAAGGGATTTACTCAGTCATCTCATCTGCAGATACATCAGCGAGTTCACACAGGGCAGAGGCCGTTCACCTGCTCAGACTGTGGGAAGGGATTCACACAGTCAGCTCACCTACAAGAACACCAGTCAGTTCACACTGGGGAGTGGCCATTCACCTGCTCAGTCTGTGGGAAGGGATTCACTTCCTCATCTAAACTGAAGGTACATCAGCGAATTCACACTGGGGAGAGGCCATTCACCTGTTCAGTCTGTGGGAAGGGATTCAATTTATCATCTCATCTGAAGGTACATCAGCGAGTTCACACTGGAGAGAGGCCGTTCACCTGCACAGACTGTGGGAAGGGATTCACTCAGTCATCTGACCTACTGAAACACCAGCGATTTCACACTGGGGAGAGGCCATTCACCTGCTCAGACTGTGGGAAGGGATTCACTCGATCATCTGATCTACAGAGACACCAGCAAGTTCACACTGGGGAGAGGCCGTTCACCTGCTCAGACTGTGGGAAGGGATTCACTCAGTCATCCCAACTGAAGGTGCATCGGAGAGTTCACACTGGGGACAGGCTGTTCACCTGCTCAGACTGTGGGAAGGGATTCACTCAGGCATCTCACCTACTGAGACACCAGTCAGTTCACACTGCGTAGCGGCCATTCGCCTGCTCAGTCTGTGGGAAGGGATTCACTCGATCACCTGATCTACAGATACATCAGTGAGTTCACACTGGGGAGAGGCCATTCGCCTGCTCAGTCTGTGGGAAGGGATTCACACAGTTAGCTAACCTACAAGCACACCAGTCAGTTCACACTGGGGAGAGGCCATTCACCTGCTCGGTCTGAGAAGGAAGTCACTCAGTTGTCCAACCTACAGAGACACCCGCAAGTTCATATAACCATATAACAATTACAGCACGGAAATAAGCCAACTTGGCCCTTCTAGTCCATGCTGAACGCTTACTCTCATTTAGTCACATCTACCTGCCTCTACCCTCCATTCCTTTCCTGTCCAAATACCAATCGAATTTTTTTTAAATGACAAAATCGAACCTGCCTCTACCACTTCAACTGGAAGCTCGTTCCACACAGCTACCATTCTCTGAGTAAAGAAGTTCCCCCTCGTGTTACCCCTCAACTTTTGCCCCTTAACTCTCAACTAATGTCCAGTTGTTTGAATCTCCCCTACTCTCAATGGAAAAAGCCTATCCACGTCAAGTCTATCTTTCCCCCTCATAATTTTAAATACCTCTATCAAGTCCCCCCTCAACCTTCTACGCTCCAAAGAATAAAGATCTAACTTGTTCAACCTTTCTCTGTAACTCAGGTGCTGAAACCCAGGGAACATTCTAGTAAATCTCCTCTGTACTCTATTTTGTTGACATCTTTCCTGTAACTCGGTGACCAGAACTGTACACAATACTCCAAATTTGGCCTTACCAATGCCTTGTACAATTTTAACATTACATCCCAACTCCTATACTCAATGCTCTGATTTACAAAGGCCAGCATACCAAAAGCTTTCTTCACCACCCTATCCACATGAGATTCCACCTTCAGAGAACTATGCACCATTTTCCTAAACATGAGGAATTCTGCAGATGCTGGAAATTCAAGCAACACACATCAAAGTTGCTGGTGAACGCAGCAGGCCAGGCAGCATCTCTAGGAAGAAGTACAGTCGACGTTTCATGGGTATGGTGAATTTCTACCACTGTTTCCTCCCCTCAGCAGCCCGAATCATGCGCCCCCTGTTCACCCTGATGTCGGGTAAGGGCAAGGACATTACCTGGGATAAAGAGGCCGCAGCCGCTTTTGTTAAAACCAAAGAAGCCTTAGCAAACGCCGCGATGCTAGTGCACCCCAGAATGGGCGTTCCTACTGCCCTCACGGTGGACGCATCCAACACAGCAGTTGGTGGAGTGCTGGAACAACTCATCGAGAGTCGCTGGCAACCCCTGGCATTCTTCAGCAAACACCTACGACCACCCAAACTCAAATACAGTGCTTTCAACCGGGAGCTATTGGCACTATACCTGGCAATCCGGCATTTCAGGTACTTCTTAGAAGGTAGGCCCTTCACTGCGTTCACAGACCACAAACCGCTTACCTTTGCGTTCACTAAGGTGTCCGACCCCTGGTCTTCCCACCAGCAGCAACATCTGTCCTACATCTCCGAATACACGATGGACATCCGGCATGTCTCGGGAAAGGACAACATCGTGGCGGACACACTATCCAGACCTACCATACAGGCCCTGTCCCAGGGGGTGGACTATGCAGCGCTGGCAGAGGCACAGCAGGCAGACACTGAGATCCCTAGTTACAGAACTGCAGTCTCCGGTTTGCAGCTCCAAGACCTCCCCGTAGGCCCAGGTGAGAGGACCCTACTGTGTTATGTAGCTACCGGCCAACCCCGGCCCATTGTCCCAGCAGCCTGGCGCCGGCCGGTTTTTCGAATCCATTCACAACTTAGTGCACCCCTCCATCAGGACAACTGTCCGGCTGGTCGCCAACAGGTTCGTGTGGCATCGACTGCGTAAACAGGCCAGTGAATGGGCCAAAACGTGCATGCAGTGCCAAACGGCCAAGGTGCAGCGGCACACCAAGGCTCCGCTGCAGCGGTTCGAACCCACCCGCTGGAGGTTCAACCACATTCATGTGGATATCGTGGGGCCCCTGCCAGTATCACGAGGAGCGCGGTACCTCCTAACTATGATAGACTGGTTCACCAGATGGCCACAGGCAGTCCCGCTCACCGACACCACCTCCGAATCCTGTGCCCGAGCACTGATCGCAACCTGGGTAGCCCGCTTCGGGGTACCGGCCCACATTACCTCCGACAGGGGCACCCAGTTCACCTCCAGCCTGTGGTCAGCTATGGCCAGCCTTTTAGGATCGCAGCTACACCACACAACTGCCTACCACCCACAGTCGAACGGACTAGTGGAGCGTTTCCACCGTCACCTGAAGTCGGCTCTCATGGCCCGCCTGGAGGGGCCTAACTGGGTGGACAAACTTCCCTGGGTCCTGCTCGGAATTCGCTCGGCGCCCAAGGAGGATCTGCACACCTCGTCGGCCAAGTTGGTGTACGGTACACCAGGAGAGTTCATACCAGCCCCAAGGGGGCAAGAGGAAGAACCCGCAGCAGTCCTGGACAGACTACGTGAGAGGCTTGGTAACCTGGCCCCCATCCCCACTTCACAGCACGGACAGAGCCCGACCTGCGTACCCAAAGACCTGCAGAACTGTAAGTTTCTTTTTGTACGACGGGGCGGACACCGGGCACCGCTACAGCGGCCCTACGAGGGGCCGTTTAAGGTGATCAGGAACAATGGGTCCACGTTCGTGCTGGACATTGGGGGGAGAGAGGAGGTTTTCACAGTGGACCGACTCAAACCGGCCCATGTGGACTTGGCGCAGCTGGTCCAGGCTCAGGCACCGCGGCGCAGGGGCAGACCTCCCAAACAGAGGCCGATCCAGACTCTGGACATTGAGGGAGGTATCGCCGGTTCTGGGGGGCGTGGTTATGTGGCGACCCACTTTCTAGCACACACAAACCGGCTCACGAAACAGCGCGCGCAGACAGAGGGCCGGCCCCAAAAAGGCCGCCAGGCCATCTTCACCAGCAGGGGGAAAATCCCGCGTGCGGAAAGGGGCTGGGAATATGCATTCCCCACAGCAATCCCGCCCAGAGAGGGCGGGAACGGGAAGGCTTTAAAGCAGGCCGCGAAGTTAAATAAATCTTTAACCGCAACCCCAACTCACCGACTCCGTGTGGTTATTTTAGCGCTATGTGTCGCACACCGCTACAGTAGTGCAAAATGGGGAAAACCTTTGACCAAATTTAGTTCAAGGCTTAAAAAAACCTGCCAAACAGAGCTTAATAGTTAACAAACACAACAAAGGCAATAAACACTTTCATCAATACAGACATTGACATTTTTTTAAGAAAATATCTTGGTCCCATTTCAATCAGTAAAATTTACAAAGATAAATAAGAGCTGAAATGACAACTTTAGAAAAGTCTATTTACACTCAGACTCACTTAGGCTACGTCCAAACTACACCGGATAATTTTGAGAACAAAGCTTTTTCTCTTCGTTTTGACCCTCCATCCACACTGAAATGGCATTTCCCTCCCCTGAAAATGGAGATTTTCGAAAACACTCTCCAGAGTGTGTAAATTTGGAAACGATTGCTTTGCGTTGAAGTGTGGACGGGGTAAACGGAGATGTTTAAAAACGCTGTCATGACAACACCACAACAACAAAGTTTTTTTTGCTGCTGCTTGGTACTGTGCAAGCACTGCCGGATGGTTGTTATAACGGGCAGTCGGTGTGAACAGCGTGAGAGGTAAATTGTGAAGTGAGCTTTATTGACCAGATCCCATAAATTGATTTGATTGAGTCTATCTTTAAAAATATTAATCTCAGAAATACTGTGCAGGTCTGGCGGCAGAAGATTCCACTCTTGTTGATCTTGGGTAGAGGACGGCTTCATGCATGTGTAGTTTACTTTATTCTCTATGTTAATAGCTTTTTCGGAGTTAAACATCTCCCTCCAACGTTCTCCACTGCTTTGCTGACCTTGTAGTTGTTTGTAACTCGCGGAAACAGCTCGACTTCATTGTCTGTCTAAATGAAGAAGTCCGTCTGCTTTTTCCAGTGGAGGTTTTCTTTGTATTCCTCGAAGACATTTTTGAAAACTTTCTTTCGCTGTTGTTGTAGGTACTCTTGTTTTTGACCAATGGAAATAGCACAACGCCACCGCGGAAACGTAAATATTATACCGTTTCCTCTTCGCTTGTTTTCTGTAGATGTGTCTGCGCATGCCCAGTAGGAGGAAATTCTCCCAAATATCCATTTTAGTGTGGACAGGGATATCTTGAAAAACGCCTGGTGTGGATGCCTGTCGTTTTTACTCAAAACCGTCGTTTTCAAAATTATCCGGTCCAGTGTGGACATAGCCTCAGATTAATACTACCTTGGACAGAAGGAGAAAGAGGAATAACAGACATGAAAAAAATAAAATCACACAACACTCAGATAAGACTTCTAAGTATATATTTTCATCAAAAATGAACTGGATTCAGTGCTTCATGTGTGTATATGAAATTCTGATAAGAAACACAGACCAGGAAACCTAAATGAGAGGCTAACTCAGAAAAATGAATCATCACTATGGAAGAAAACATTAACCAGTGGAATGAGTATGACCCTCCATGGGAGACATCCCAACGATCTGAGCAGACTGGATGTTGACAAGGAAGCATCGAGCACCTGACTGAGAGTTGGAGACCTCTTCCCCGAAACAGGGAGGTTCCTTGCAGAAGTACAGGACAAGGTGGTCAACAAAAAGAAAAAAAAAAATCAAAAATACAAACCATACAAAGTAACAAGGCAATAAATGCAGAAAATGCCAAGAGAAACCAGACACAATCCAACACATTCCAGGATCCTGCTGCAGTTTAACTCAATCTGATTACTGACAAAGGTACAATCAAGTGGCAAATATCATTCACCAAAATCTTGCTTTATAATACAAACTCATTAATAATCACCATAACTTCATTAAGGCACCTTAAATTCAAGCCTGATCCAGTTAAGGACAGAATCTCACAATTGATATGATAGTCAATACATTATTACAGATAGGATAATCTAAAATAACCATCCAGATATAATATTACAGGATAAATAAGCAGGAACAACTCCCTCAATGGATATAACCATTCTCAACACACACGTACCTCGACCAGTGGAGCACCTCACCACAGGCATTGTTTGTGTCAGTCAGACAACTGAATTATTTTCCCTGTCAATCAGCTTCCAAACGTTGCTACTCTGTCATTCATTGCCATGCCCTGCAGCTGATTCCCTTCTAATCATCATACATTGTTTCCCTGACCACCGTCCAGTGCCCCAAACTCTACCCTATGCAGACCCGCCTCTGGTTTCTGACCCTGCTCCGCTGAACATCCAACTAATGGTTTCCCATTCTGCTTTCAGTCTTTAGAGGAGAGTGTTTTCAACAACCCTTCAGAAGCAGGGAAAATGACCCATAATGTAGAAATGAGCTCCGAATAAGGAGATTAACTCCCAATGTCATTCTTTCTCAGCCCAGAGATTTGAGGGGCAAAGAACATCTCAGACAGAACTGCAGTCAGCTCGACTTCTTCAGTCTGCAGAAAATTCAAGGGAAACCTCGTCACCCACAGAGTGGTGACTGTTTGGAACCCATCCCACAGATGTGAACAACAGAGGAGGATTTAAAAGGACTGTTGTGGAACTGTATCACTGGCTGGGTCCAGCAGGCCTGAGTACACTAGTTGTATTATAAATACTCTAAGTACCAGAAACAGAGTTTAAAATAGAACTAATTAATTTGCCACAGATGCAGAATGTTAAACTCCAGTCCCATTAAAGGTGAATATGCAGCAGAAGAAACTCCTCCCATGCCCAGTGACCAGGGTGCAGAACTGGGTGTGGTGAGCAGCAGCAATAATTGCAGAGTTCAGCACCGACAGTCACTCTCAAAATAGCATTCAGCAACGGTGATGGACAAATATCCAGCATGCAGCTTATTGAAACATTCTCCCCAGTGTGAATCCGGCAGTGTGTCACAAGTATAACATGCTGTAAGGTTTCACTGTTAATGTAATGGCCTCTCTGTAATGTTTCACTGCTGAGGTAATGGTTTCTCTGTAGCAGCAGTGTTTAGGTTACAACTAGAGATAACAGGGTTTTGGAGTGTGGGACGATCTAGTGTCAGAAATGTTCTTCCTTGTGAGTCTGGAAGAGATATTTTCATGTTCTTTTGCCGGGGAGAGATGAGAAGACGCAAATGGAGTGGGCCCTTTTTCTTTTTTTTTGTTTTCTTTACTAACCCTATAGTCAAAGTAAAAATTATAAAGCTCAATCATTTAATCACATATTCTGTACTGCTTGTTATTTCGGGGTACGGATTTGTAACAGGGGACACATCGTGCAGCATCCACCCAAATGAGATTTCTTAAGTTTGGCCGGGCCGGGAGCTATCATCCCCTACATTGAACTGCCAGCCGAAGCAAGAGTTGCAAGGTTACATGACTGAGTGAATCGCTTCCCACATTCACAGAGGGTGAACGGGTTTCCCCAGTGTGAACTCAATGATGCAAACCCGGTTGATGTGGCTGAGAGATTCTCTTCCCAAAGTCCAAGCAGGAGGTTGGCCTCTACCCAGTGTGAACTTGCTGGTGTCTCTGCAGTTGAGATGACCAAGTGAATCCCTTCCCACACCATAAGCAAGTGAACGGCCTCTACCTAGTGTGAACTTGCTGGTGTCTCTGTAGGTGGGATGACTGAGTGAATCCTTTCCCACATGCTGAGCAGGTGAACGGTCTTTCCCCAGTGTGAACTCGCTGATGTCTCTGTAGCTCTGATGACTGAGTGAATCCTTTCCCACAGTCTGAGCAGGTGAACGGCCGCTCCCCTGTGTGAAATGACTGATGTGTTTGTAGGTGGGATGAGCGAGTGAATCCTTTCCCACACTCTGAGCAGGTGAACGGCCTCTCCCCAGTGTGAACTCGCTGATGTACCTTCAGTTCAGATGACTGAGTGAATCCCTTCCCACAGTCTGAGCAGGTGAATGGCCACTGTCCAGTGTGAACGAACTGGTGTCTCAGTAACTGATTTGACAAAGTGAATCCCTTCCCACAGACTGAGCAGGTAAATGGCCTCTTCCTGGTGTGAACTTCCCGGTGGGTCATTAGGGTGGATAACTGAGTGAATCCCTTCCCGCAGTCTGAGCAGGTGAACGGCCTCTCTCCAGTGTGAACTGACCAGTGTGCTTGTAGGTGGCCTAACTGAGTGAATCCTTTCCCACACTCTGAACAGGTGAACGGCCTCTCTCCAGTGTGAACTCGCTGATGTACCTTCACTGTAGATGATGAAGTGAATCCCTTCCCACACACTGAGCAGGTGAACGGCCTGTCCCCAGTGTGAACTCGCTGATGTACTTTCAGATGCGATGACTGAGTGAATCCCTTCCCACAGTCTGAGCAGGTGAACGGCCTCTCTCCAGTATGAACTCTCTGATGTACGTTCAGTTCAGATGACCGAGTGAATCCCTTCCCACAGTCTGAGCAGGTGAACGGCCATTCCGCAGTGTGAACTCGCTGATGTACGATCAGATGAGATGACTGAGTGAATCCCTTCCCACAGTCTGAGCAGGTGAATGGCCTCTCCCCAGTGTGAACTCGCTGATGTACCATCAGATGAGATGACTGAGTGAATCCCTTCCCACAGTCTGAGCAGGTGAATGGCCTCTCCCCAGTGTGAACTCTCTGATGTACCATCAGATGAGATGGCTGAGTGAATCCCTTCCCACAGTCCAAGCAGGTGAACGGCCATTCCCCGGTGTGAACTGGCTGGTGAGCCATTAGGTCAGATGACCGAGTGAATCCCTTCCCACAGTCTGAGCAGGTGAACGGCCGCTCCCCAGTGTGAACTTGCTGGTGAGCCATTAGTTCAGATGACCGAGTGATTCCTTCCCCACAAATTCAGCAGAAGGCCAGCCTCTGCGCAGTGTGAACTGACTGGTGTGTCCACAGGTGAAAGGCCTTGCCCGATGTGAACTTGCTGATGTACCTTCAGTTGAGATGACTGAGTGATTCTATTCCCACTGTCTGAGCAGATGAATGGGATCCCCCTGTGTAAAATGATGTGCGTGCCAGTCCGTCAGATGATCGAGTGAATCCCTCCCCACAGTCTGAGCAGGAAGGATGATCGAGTGAATCCCTTGCTCCTCTTCTTAAATATCTGGACAGAGACAGCAAAACTGGCGTGTTGTGTTTGAGATTCCCATAGGCAAACTCCTTGTCATTCTTAACCTGTAAAAATATTTACGAAATCTATCAACGGGTGTAGGACAATATTTCAGATGAGATCCCTTGAGTTGTCAACGTGTGATCTGGCATCACACTGTTACAGTGAGGTTCAACCCAAGTTGGAGAGAGAAATCATCTTCTAACTGGGCACAGAGCTGGTATCTGGAGTGACCATCAAATTCTCCGATGCTCTTCCTGTCTCTATAAGAATGGAGCATTTCTGCCATCTCCAATCTGTGACCTGGCTCAGTTTGACTCTCTCCATTGGTATTATTCCCTGTTCTCACTGAGCTGCATGGGTTCCTGGCCCCACAGTAACTGAAACACTCTCACACAAATAGCTGGCAGTGCATTCCATGCACCCGCCACTCTCTGTGTAAAAAACTTACCCCTGACATCCCCTCGGTATCTATTAACAAACACCTTAAAACTATACCCCCTCGTGTTAGCCATTTCAGCCCTGGGAATAAACCTCTGACTATCCACACAATCAATGCCCTCATCATCTTATACACCAAAAAAGGCTCCAAACATAAACAAGAAATTATACATTGCTTTGAGGATTTGTTAGAAATATACAAAATTATGAGGGTATAGATAGGGTAAATGCGAGCAGCTTTTTCCACTGAGGTTGCGTGGGATGGCCAGAGGTCATGGTTAAGTGGAGAAGGTGAAAATTTAACAGGAACATTTGGAAAAGCTCTTTACTGAAATGGTCATGAGAGTGTGGAATGAGATGCCAGCACAAGTGGTGAATATGAGCTCAGTTTCACCATTTAAAAGGAGTTTGGATGGGAGCCTGGATGGTAGGGGTATGGAGGGCGATGGTCCCGGTGCAGGTAGACAGCTTAAATGTTTTTTCAGCATTGACTAGATGGGCCAAATAGCCTGTTTCTGCACTGAACTTCCCCATGTTTCTATGACAGAGCAGCTGGACAAACTTGTTTGGAAGGGAAAAGGTGGGAGTGACAACGGAGCAGCAATGGCTGGAGTTTCTGGGAGCAATTCAGGAGCTGAGTGATCGATACATCCCAAAGAAGTGAAAGCATTGAAAACGCAGGAGGACACAACCATGGCTGATATGAGAAGCCAAAGCCAACATAAAAGCCAAAGAGAGGGCAAACAAAAGAGCAAAAACTATTGGGAAGCTTTTAGAAATGAACAGAAGACGACTAAAAGTCAGGTGAGCTCAGGGGTGGAATTATAATATTGTAGTCATTAATGAGTCTTGGTAGCACCCAACAGTCTGAGGCATTTTGGGGAACAAAATGTCCAGGGCCTCAATATCTCTTGAAAACCAAGGTTCCCTGCACCTGTAACTTTTCAACTTTTATTTTGTCAGGCATATACAAACTAGACACCCTCAAAATTTCACTTCTGAAGGCCTCCCACTTGCCAAGTACTCCTTTGCCAGAGAACAGCCTGTCCCAAACCACACTTGTCAGATCCTTTCTGATACCATCAAAATTGACCTTTCTCCAATTTGGAATCTCAATCTGTGGTCCAGACCTCCCTTTTGCCATATTTACTTTGAATCTCATGGCATTATGATCACTAATTTCTGTCACCAGCCCTGGATCATTTCCTAACAGTTTATTGCACACTTCTACATCAGGAATTCTACATACTGATTAAGGACATATTTGACAAACTCTACCCCATCTAGTCCTTTTACAGTATGGGAGTCCCAATCAATATATGGAAAATTAAAATCACTCACTGAATCAACCTTTGTTTCTTGGCATGGTCTGCGATCTCTCTACAAATTTGTTCCTCTAAATCCCTCAGACTGTTGGGTGCAACCAAGTCCCAATAATGGCTACAATATCATAATTCCCTGTCCTGAGCTCATCTGGCTTTCCTACGATGCTTCTTGCATTGTGATATACACAGCTCAGCACATTCATCTCACCATTCGCAACCATTTGATTGCTGACTCTATCTGAGGTCTGAACAACATCTGACTGGTGTCAAGAAAACAAACTCTCCCTCATTGTCACACAAACAAAGGGGCTGATTGTGGACGACAGGAGGAATGGAGACAGGCTAACCCCTATTGACATCAGTGGATCTGGGGTTGAGAGGGTGAACAGCTTTAATTTCCTCAGCATAAACATCACCGAGGATCTCACATGGTCTGTACATACAGGCTGTGTTGTGAAAAGAGCACAACAGCACCTCTTTCACCTCAGACGGTTGAAGAAGTTTGGGATGGGGCCGCAAATCCTAAGAACTTTCTACAGGGAGCATCCTGACTGGCTGCATCACTGCCTGGTATGGGAACTGTACTTCCCTTAATCACAGGAACCTGCAGAGAGTTGTGTGGACAGCCCAGCACATCTGTAGATGTGAACTTCCCAGTATTCAGGACACTTACAGAGACAGGTATGTAAAAAGGGCCCAAAGGATATTGGGGAGCCAATTCATCACAACCACAAACTGTTCCTGCTGCTACCATCCAGGAAACGTACCACAGCAAAAGGACCAACAGGCTCCGGGACATCATCTTCCACCAGGCCATCAGTCTGATTAATTCACTGTCCTATGTACAAACTATTTATTATAAATTACACATTGCACATTTAGACAGAGATGTAACATAAAGATTTCTACTCCTCATGTATCGGAAGGATGTATGTAATAAAGGCAATTCAATTCAATTCACCCTCCCCACTATCTGTTCTGTCATTCTGGCTCCCATTCCCCCTACAACTTATTTTAACCACATCACCCTCTCCCCACACTAGCACTAGTGAGCCTTACCACTGGGATATTAGTCCCCTCTTGTTGTGTTCCCCTAACTAACGAATCCCCTATCACCCCTTTGATTTTTCTCTGCCAGGTAATCTCAACAGTTTCTAAAGTGGTTCCACCCATTGTTGTGTGGGATGGACACAAGCGTACTCTGCGATGGCTATTTAACCTCATTCCCCTTCCTGACTCTCACCCAGTTTCCCGTGTCCTGCACCTTGGGTGTAACTCACCTCTCTTCATGTCATATCTATCTCCTGGATGATCCGGAATTCATCCATTTCAAGTTCCAACTCCGTAAAGCGCAGGGTTACAAGCTGCAGCTGGATGCACATCTTGTAGGTGAGGGCATCGGGGACACTGGAAGTCTCCCCACCTTCCCACCAATGTCCCCTCTAATTTGTAATGACCAGTGTGCACATAAAGCTTGTATTGTGCTTTTTTTTTTTTTACCCAGTGACAACATCTGCACAGTGAATTTTCTATAGAGAGGTATTTATTTCAACAACTGGCAAATCACTGTCAGTACGAACTTTGATCTCCTCTGGCTTTGATTGAGTTCTGCACTCTCACACAACCAATGTTGCAGGCCTGTAACGGGTAATGAAGGTTTTCTCACCACAGGTTTTGCACATTGTCCATATGTGGTTTGCTTGCTAAATTACGCTTTAAAAACTCAGATTTCCAAATATCACTCCACTTCTTCCCACTTGTAAATTCTCCAGCAACTTTTGCATCACCACAATACACACAGGTAACACCAGTTTCTGTATTGTACATAAATATTTCCCCTGAACCCTCCCCCAGGTGACTGACGGTGGTGAACTCAGTGATGGCAATGCCAATGAATATGAAGGGAAGGGCAGTAGTCTGTCTCATTGGAGTCTGGCACATTTGTGATGTGAAAGCTACTTGTTGCCCAGGGCAAAGGTGTTTGATATCATTATGTACCCAGAGAGAGTGGGACAAAACATGTTCTCACGGGTAGAAAGTCCAGAACAAGAGGGGGTGGAACAAGCAACAGACACAAAATGCTGGAGGAACTCAGCAGGCCAGGCAGCATCTATGGAAAAGAGTACTAATGCTGAGTTCCTCCAGCAATTTGTGTGTGTTGCTCGGATTTCCAGCATCTGCAGATTTTCTCTGGTTTGTGACTGGAGGCAGAACAAAGGTGATTTTCACAACAGCTGATGTAAAAGATTTTGTTCCCTTTCTCCGAGTTCCCGATCCTTGCATTTAGACAGCTGGAGCTCAGCTCTGTCTGAGAGACCCATCGGTTCCCATTCCCTCATCAGCCGGAAGCTCCCCGGGGCCCGTGTACGGATGGTGGGGCTGAGAGAGAGGGAAGAGAGCAGGACTGTCCCGGGATTGCGGGTCACGGAGTCCGGAGTCACAACATCGCCCCGAGATACCCGCTTACCTGCAGCCGATCCCGCAGCCGTGATCCCGAGGCCTAATGTATACTGCGCGCATGCGTGATATTCACCGACGTCATCAACCTTGACGCCTGCGCATTTGATCAATGCTTCAGCGCCGGCGAAAGTTTTATCGCAGGGCTTTATGGGTAATCACGGTGCCATTAACAGTTTCTGCAAACACCGGTTCCATGTCCATACCTCACTTTTTTTTTGTGTATATAGAATACTCAGCAACTGTTTTAACGCAGAAAGCGGCTCCCATAAACAATATACTCAATATCAACGTGTATCTAATGCCAAAGTACAATCCTTTACAAATGCAGATATAAAATAGAAGAGATTCTGCTGTTGCTGGTAATACAGAGACGCACACACACAAAATGCTGGAGGAACTCTGCAGTTCAGGCAGCAACTAAGGAGAGGAGTACATATTCTAGGCGTGCTGAAGGGACTCGGCCGGAACGTTGTCTATTTATTCCCTTTCACATTTGCTGCCTGATCTGCTGAATTCTTCCAGTATTTTTCAGAAAATAACTAGATTTTTTTTCAATCAACCAGTCCGCAAATGTTTCTGATCTTTCATTTGTAGCCACATCATGATGGTCTGATTCCTCCTCTTCCTTGTAAACTCCAGACCCCATCTCTTTCTGGAGCCCCAAAGCCTTGATTCGTGCTGGCGACTCTGGCTTCTGACCCTGCTCTATCGAAGACTCACTCGCTGGTCTGCTGTCAGACTGTGGAGGTGCATTGCAACAACCCAGCTGTCTGAAGGACAGTCCTTTGAAATGAGTGAAAATGTCCCAAAACGTTCGAAAGAGCAGGGAAGAAGGAGTTTAACCTCCTTAGTCCAGAGCCCTGGGGAATGTCAAAACCACAAGGAACTCATCGTCTTATTCAGTCTGGAGAAAACAATGCAGAGAATTCATACAGGTGTATAAAATGTTGAGAGGCATTGGTCGTGGAATAGCCAGAGGCTTGTTCCCAGGACTGAAATGGCTAACACTCGGGGCATAGTGTTAAGGTGTTTGGAAGTAGTTGCAAGACAGAAGTCAGAGGGAATGCTTTTCCATAAAGTGTGGTGGGTGTACGAAATGCACTGCCGGTGACGGTGGTGGAGGCGGATGCAATTGAGTCTTTTATGAGCTTAGAAAAATAGAGGGCGATCTGTGAGGGTAATTCGAGGCGGTTTCCAGAGTAGGTTACATGGTCGGCACAACACTGTGGGCCGAACAGCCTGTAATGTGCTGTAGGTTTCTATGATTCTATGATATTCAAGGGAAATCTCTTTTCCCAGGGAGTGGTGATTAGTTGCAACTTGTCAGCACAGGGAGGGTGAGAGAGGAACGGCAGGGATAGATTTTAAAATACTGATGTGGAACAGAAACATGGGCAGGGTCCAGATGGGCCGAGCGGCCTCTCTAGTATAAACTGTGAGTTTGGTAGAGAGAGTAAGTACTTCTGACAGGGGATTTGATACAGAACTGATTTATCTTTCACAGATCCATGATGTTAATACCAATCTAGTTTAAGGTTAGCATCAGCAGAACAGACTCCTCCAATGCTCTGTGACCAGGGTTCAGTCCTGGGTGCGATGAGCAGCCGCAAGAACTGCAGAATAACTGGCAGTAACAATCCCTCATGAACCTACAGCTGCGTTCAGTCACCGTGATTGTTAAACATTTAACACGGAGCTAATTTGACCTTCCTCCCTGATGTGAAGTTGCTGGTGTTGCAGCTGCTGGGATGATTGAGTAAAACTCTTTGCTCACTCCGTACAGAAATGTGGCCTTTATTTATTGTGAACTCACCGGAGCATTACAAGGTGGGTTAACTGAATGAGTCTCTTCGCACACACGGAGCAGGTGAACGGCCGCTTCCCAGGGCGAAGCTGTTGGTGTATCTGGGATGTCCGACTGAATCCCTTCCAAAATGAGAGCCAGTGGATGACATCACACTGCCCTCAACGTCATGGCAATGTATCCAATCAGATCACGGACACGGAGACGTGACCGGGCTCTCCTTGCAGCGAGTGGGGCGCTGTCTTCTCCAGCATCTCCGTCTCCACATTCAAGCGCTGGTGAACTGACAGAAACAGCGGGACTAACGTGCTGTTGTGTTTGAGTTTCCCATACACAAATCCTTTGACTTTTCTACACTGTTAAAAGTTTACAAAGCACGTCAGTGGGTGGACAGCATTTCAACTCAGATAATTTTAGTCTCCATGGTGTCTTCTGATTAAAAACACTGTCACAGCTCAAAACAATTTGGAGGAACAAGACTTCATCTTCTAACTGGACACAGTTCTGGCATCAGGCACAATATCAAACTCTCTGCTTCCCTCTCTGTATCAAAATGGATCATTCCTCCCCTTCATCAGTCTGCGACTTGGCTCAGTTTGTCTGTCTCCTTCGCATTCTCGGCATCCGCCACACACCTACTAATATCACATTTTATTTACACGGCTGCGACTGGAGACATATTGATTACTATGTCCCTCCTGGCATTTGACGGAGGTAAACTCAGAGACAGCAATTGTATTGACCTCAGGAGTAGGTTATTAGGCTTTCTCTTTGGAGATCGATGAACTGCCGCTACTGTGTGGCTGGATGAGGGAGTCGTTTTCAGACTGGGAGGAGGTAGCGTTTGGAGTACCCCAGAGATCTCCAATTTAGAATATCAAGCCGCAGAGCAAGCCTATGGTTTGTATATAACCAATAACAGAGGCGGACCAGCCGAGAGGCCGTCTCCCGCTTCGGCGCCGATCTTTCCTCAGAGCCAAACAAATCCCGAAGTAAATGTCCGCTTTCTGATTTATTTCCATTTCCCTCCGAGGGAAGTTGGGGCGTTTGTGAAGCGTCTCCTGCGGCCGGAGTCTGATGTGTCGCTGAGAGGTAGGAGGAGACCGCTCGGCCCGTCGGTTTGATGCCGGTTCCCCGGGGAGGGAGAGGGGGATTTTATTGAAAGAATGAAGATGGTCAGAGAGGGGGCGGACAGGATGTTTGTCCCGGTGGGGACAGGAGGGGCTCATCTGTGGAAATGTCTGAGCCCATGTTGGTGGCCAGCAGAGGGATTCACCACATTGGGGGGCAAACACCGGCAGACTGTTGCCCTGCAAGCGGGGCCAATGGTCCGGGCAAAGTGACAATTATTTGTGTTTTGTTGAGACTATACCTGGAATATGGTGTAAAATCCCACTCCCCTCGCTAACACGGGTCATACAGACGAAAGAACAAACTGCCGGAGGAACTCAGTGGGTCGGGCAGCATCTGTGGAGGGAAATGGACCGTCAACATTTCGGACCGAGGCCCTCCCTCTGGACTGAGAGTGGACGGGAAATAGTCAGAGAAAAGAGGTGAGGGGTGGGGATGGGGCAAGAACTGGGGAGTGAGAGGTGGATCCAGGTGAGGGGGGAGGTGGGAAGGTGGAAATAGTGACGGGGGTGGGAGGTGAGTGGTTGGGGCAACACGGGGCTGCAGAAGATGGAAATTAATTCCATAGAGGATTAACAAAGAGGTTAGAGAGTATTTATTATAGAGAGTGCAATGAAGATTCACCAGACTGATCCCTGGAGTGGTGGGGTCATCATATGAAGAAAGATCAAATGCGATAACCCTTTCATTTAGAGAATCGAGGACTGAGAGGTGAACACATTGAAATGCACATTATTACCGGTTGAACCAGGGATCCCAGTCTCTGAAAAAAGGGGGTGGACTGTCCGGGAAATGTTTCCATTCTGAGGGTGGTGAATGTCTGTAAATCCCCATCACAGAGGGGGTTAAAATCTATTGCTATGAATTAGGTTCTATTGCTGCCGCAGAGACAACAAATTACATGACACCTGCCGGTGCTATTAAACCTGATTCTGATAATTGGTCTGGGAGACCCATCACCGGTCACCTGATCCCAGTTACCGCAGATCGTAATACGAGATCGAAGCCTTTTCTATTTATTTGTGTTCCTCAGTTGAGTCAAGTTTCCCTCTGTGGTTCCAAAGCAGAAGCTCAGTCTGTCTAATATTTCCACACAATTAAAATGGAGAATTTGTTTATTCTTATCACGTACTGAGCTACAGTGAAAATCTTGCCCGACCTACCATCCACACAGATCAATACATTGCAACAGTACATTGAGCTGATATACGACAAAACAATAACTGTAACAAAGCATTATGGCTGCAGAGAAAGTGCAGTGCAGATGGACATATGGGGCAGGGTCACGTCCAGTTACATTGTGAGTTCGAGTCCATTTTATTGGACTGGAGACCATTCATTTGGCTTACAACCGCAGACAGGAAGCTGTCCATGAGCCTGGTGGTACGCACTTTAAGGATTTTGTATCTCTTCCCCGGTGGGGGATTGGGTGTTTCTCTGTCCCTGTACCTTCTCATACTTGTGCACTTGGGAATACATTTAATAGGACCTGAGAAAACTCAGTGAGATTTGATTAGTGATGATCATCTTGGCAGCTCGGTAGGTCGAATGTAGAGGGACAGTACACTGTTGAATGAAAGTCCCTGAACAGTGTCGATGAGCAGAGGGATTTGGATCCAAGTTCACAGCTCCCTGAAAGAGACTGCACAGATTGATCGGGTGGTTGAGAGAGCTGTAACGAGAGGCTGGACAAACTTGTGTTGTTTTCTCCAGAGCGGCGCAGGCTGGGGTGAGACTGGATGGACATTTATAAGATTACGAGAGGAATAGATAGAGCGGACAGATGACATATTTTTCCTGGGGGTTGAAATGTCTAATACATTTAGAGTGAGAGGAGATGTGAGGGGCAAGTGTTACGAGATCAGAGGTTTCATTTTGCTGTGGGTGTTACTTTAAGAGAGGCTGCAGGAGGCGGGAGTATGACGTCAGTACACTGCTGGAGCTGTCAGTCTCATAGAGAGGGAGAGAGGAGACAGAGAAAGAGAGGACGAGGGAGGGGGAGAGAGAGAGAGAGAGAGACACACACACACACACACACACACACTTTGGAATACGGTTCGACAACTGAAAATCTTCTGTGATTTGTATTTCGTTTTCCCAGTGTAGAACCTGCGAAATTCTTTGTGATTACTTCCTCGTTGCATTTTAATGTGGATTTACAAGTTTCCCCATTCCGTGGAAAACTGAAACTTGCCATTGTGAAACTTTCAGAACTGTTCCTAAACTTGACATTTTTGCAGCCACAAAACGCATAACACTGTTAACTTCTGTTTAGAAGAGTAGTTTGTTTAATTGTCTCTATACTAATACAGATAGTAGTTTATACTAATACAGACTGAGTTTGTGGTCTCTCGCTGCCGGTACATAACACAGAGTGGCGGGCGGGTCGCTGGAGTCTCTCCCTGGGTTGTGGGGACCCACCGGTCACGTGATCCCGTTCGCCCCGCCCATTTAACCGCAGACGGGCAGCAGCAGCGGGTCTGTTCCCGAGGCCCCGCCCCTCCGGAGACGCAATAATCTCTCCGCGCATGCTCACTGTCGCCAGATGGACGGTGTTTGCCTTTCCGCTCAGTGCTGAAGCGAGCCGTCTGCGGGATCGGGAAGGGACGATCGCCTCCCAGGTCGGGGAGCCGGGGGTCGGGATCACTGTCTGCGGGCCGAAGATATCACTTTCCCATCGGTGAGTACTGAGACCGATCCCGAGCGGGGAGATCTGATGTTGGCCGTCAGCCCCGAACGGCGGGCCAATTACTCATTTAGTACCCAGTTATCTGGGCTCGTCAGAAACGTGTCGACTTCACTTAATCTGCATTGAACGACCCAAACCAGGAGCGCAGGCTGTCTCTTTCCGCAGAATTGAAACGGAAGTCCCGTCAGCAGGTCACGTGAGGCTATTTAGCCCCGCCCTCCGCTTTGTGACGCAAGATCACGTGGTGTGTGCTCACACTCCCCGATGGGTGGCGATTCTCCGGGACCCCTGGTAGCAGCAGAGATGCAGAGGAGCAGATTGGGAGGCAGATTCTGGAAAGGTGCAAAAATAACAGGGTTGTTATCATGGGTGACTTTAACTTCCCCAATATTGATTGGCACCTGATTAGTTCCAAGGGTTCAGATGGGGCAGAGTTTGTTAAGTGTGTCCAGGACGGATTCCTGTCACAGTATGTGGACAGGCCGACTAGGGGGAATGCCATACTAGATCTAGTACTAGGTAATGAACCGGGTCAGGTCACAGATCTCCCAGTGGGTGAGCATCTAGGGGACAGTGACCACCGCTCCCTGGCCTTTAGCATTATCATGGAAAAGGATACCATCAGAGAGGACAGCAAAATTTTTAATTGGGGAAGGGCAAGTTATGAGGCTATAAAGCTCACACCTGTGGGTGTGAATTGGGATAATATTTTTGCAGGGAAATATACTATGGACATGTGGTTGATGTTTAGAGATCTCTTGCAGGACGTTAGGAATAAATCTGTCCCGGTGAGGAAGAGAAAGAATGGTAGGGTGAAGGAAACATGGCTGACAAGTGAGGTGGAAAATCTAGTCAGGTGGAAGAAGGCAGCATACATGAGGTTTGGGAAGCAAGGATCAGATGGGTCTATTGAGGAATATTGGGAAGCAAGAAAGGAGCTTAAGAAGGGGCTGAGAAGAGCAAGAAGGGGGCCCGAGAACGCCTTGGCGAGTAGGGTAAAGGAAAACCCCAAGGCATTCTTCAATTATGTGAAGAACAAAAGGATGTCAGGAGTGAAGGTAGGACCGATTAGAGATAAAGGTGGGAAGATGTGCCTGGAGGCTGTGGAAGTGAGTGAGGTCCTCAATGAATACTTCTCTTCGGTAGTCACCAATGAGAGGGAACTTGATGATGGTGAGGACAATATGAGTGAGGTTGATGTTCTGGAGCATGTTGATATTAAGGGAGAGGAAGTGTTGGAGTTGTTAGAATACATTAGGATGGGTAAGTCCCTGGGGCCTGACAGAATATTTCCCAGGCTGCTGCACGAGGCGAGGGAAGAGATTGCTGAGCCTCTAGCTAGGATCTTTATGTCCTCGTTGTCCACAGGAATGGTACCGGTGGATTGAAGGGAGGCGGATGTTGTCCCATTGTTCAAAAAAGGTAGTAGGGATAGTCCAGGTAATTATAGACCAGTGAGCCTTATATCTGTGGTGGGAAAGCTGTTGGAAAAGATTCTTAGAGATAGGATCCCTGGGCATTTCAAGAATCACGGTCTGATCAGGGACAGTCAGCATGGCTTTGTGAAAGGCAGATCGTGTCTAACAACCCTGATAGAGTTCTCTGAGGAGGTGGCCAGGCATATAGATGAGGGTAGTGCAGTGGATGTGATCTACATGGATTTTAGTAAGGCATTTGACAAGGTTCCACACGGTAGGCTTATTCAGAAGGTTAGAAGGCATGGGATGCAGGGAAGTTTGGCCAGGTGGATGCAGAATTGGCTTGCCTGCAGAAGGCAGAGGGTTGTGGTGGAGGGAGTACATTCAGATTGGAGGATTGTGTCTAGTGGTGTCCCACAAGGATCTGTTCAGGGATCTCTACTTTTCATGATTTTTATTAATGACATGGATGTGGGGGTAGAAGGGTGGGTTGGCAAGTTTGCCGGCAACACAAAGGTTGGTGGTGTTGTAGATAGTGTAGAGGATTGTCAAAGATTGCAGAGAGACATTGATAGGATGCAGAAGTGGGCTGTGAAGTGGCAGATGGAGTTCAACCCGGAGAAGTGTGAGGTGGTACACTTTGGAAGGACAAACTCCAAGGCAGAGTGCAAAGTAACTGGCAGGATACTTGGTAGTGTGGAGGAGCAGAGGGATCTGGGGGTACATGTCCACAGATCCCTGAAAGTTGCCTCACAGGTAGATAGGGTAGTTAAGAAAGCTTATGGGATGTTAGCTTTCATAAGTCAAGGAATAGAGTTTAAGAATCGCAATGTAATGATGCAGCTCTATAAAACTCTGGTTAGGCCACACTTGGAGTACTGTGTCCATTTCTGGTCGCCTCACTATAGGAAGAATGTGGAAGCATTGGAAAGGGTACAGAGGAGATTTACCATGATGCTGCCTGGTTTAGAGAGTATGGATTATGATCGGATATTAAGGGAGCTAGAGCTTTACTCTTTGGAAAGAAGGAGGATGAAAGGAGACATGATAGAGGTGTACAAGATAATAAGAGGAATAGATAGAGTGGATAGCCAGGGCACCATTGCACAATACAAGAGTACATGGCTTTAAGGTAACAGGTGGGAAGTTCAAGGGGGATATTAGAGGAAGGATTTTTACTCAGAGAGTGGTTGGTGTGTGGAATGCACTGCCTGAGTCAGTGGTGGAGGCAGATACACCAGTGAAGTTTAAGAGACTACTAGACAGGTATATGGAGGAATTTAAGGTGGGGGGTTATATGGGAGGCAGGGTTTGAGGGTCGGCACAACATTGTGGGCCGAAGGGCCTGTAATGTGCTGTACTATTCTATGTTCTATGTTTCCTCTATGTTGTGTTGGGGAAATCTAATGTTGACCACTGAGTCCCGTTAACTTCCCCCAACTCGCCTCGCTTCCTGAGGCTCCTCACATTTGTCCCTGAGCTTTCGGCTGTAGACTTCTCCCCGATTGGGGTGGGTGAGAAAGGAGAACGTCCCAGGTCGTGGGGATCTTTGATTTCACTGCCTGCTTTACCGAGGGACTGGGAAGTCTAGGGGGCAGAATGGTTTCTGTGATGTGCTGATCTGTATCCAAAGGTCTCTGGAGTTCATCACAGTTACGGGTAGAGTAGTTACCATGGAAATGTGTGAAGTGTCCGGATGAGAAACTTTCTATGGTGTGTTGATAAAAATTTGGTGAGGGTCAAAGTATATGTGGCAAATTTCTTGTTGTTTGTTCTAACTTTGTCATTTTAGGATCTTTTATACAGTAGTATGTACTATTAATTCAGTATCTGTGTATTGCTGGAGGATCATCAATGATTGTCTTTGATCCCTTCTCCCACCTGGTGCCATGTGCTCATCTCTGCCCATCTTGTTCAACCTCTGTCCAGTCTCCTCACCCCACCCCACCCCCCATGCCCTGCTTCAGCGATATACATCAACCATCTGGGTCAACCTCGGTCACCCTGTGTCCCACCTCCTCAATGTTGTATATCAGCAATTTTTCTTCTAACCCTTGTTGTTATTGTGAAGTGTTCTTTTGCACCTTTGGCCTTGCTGAGTTATTTCCAGAATCAGTTTTTATTAGCTGGAATGCCAGAGGGTCATCAGGTACCAGTTGTGTTGTGCATTGGTGTGGAGATGCTGGTTTTTGAACTGTGACTGGCTGACACACTGCAGCATTTTCCTGGCAGCAAAGAGTACTGGGAGAGTCCTGTGATCTACATTCCAGGCATATGGAACTGTCACTGTTTCGGTTTTGACTTTGGTTAGTGCTTCTACAGATGGGGCAGGATGATCGTCCTTCTGCAATGAAGCAGAAATTTCGAGCAGCTGGACATTGGTTGTGTGGAAATCCCAGATTGCACTACCCAGTCTGAGTTGCGGGGGTGATGTGTGAGATTTTCAGGGTCAGTGAGTGGCAGGTTCAGCTGTGTGAGGTTGGATCCTGGGGTATCACAGTTTTTGCTCCAGGTAAAATGGACCCGGGGATCGAGCTGCTTGGGTTTATGAGGTGTTGAGCGAGTATTTCTGGTCTGGGATCAGATGTTTATTTCTGGAGTTCCTTTGGAAGCAATGACTGCTAATCTGAGGAGAGGCTATGAGTAAATGGGCTATTCCGTGTTTACAGCAGTAGAAATAGACCCATGAGTTTGGTGTTCAAACTGTGTTTGGAAATCCCCCCTGTCTGTCACACGGTGGAAATCAGACAGAATCTCAAGTTGCTGGAAATCGGCACTAAAAACTGAAAATGTTTGAAGTCATTCTGATGAAACGTTATTAACCTGAATTGTAAAGTGTGTTCCTGTCCCCACAGCTATTCCTTACCTGCTGAGTGTTTCTGGTAATTCCAGTTTCCTTTTATTACGTTCACCCTGGACTGGTTTATATTTCCTGAAATAAACCTGGTTTCACTTGGAAACGGAAATGGCTTGTTTTGTGATCGCAGTGTTATGTGGTCGGCAACTATGAATATAGAATTGAGTCAGGTTTTAACAAACAAACTGAAATATTTATTAAACTCTGCTCAACAATAGTGAAAAGTAAACTAACGACTAACTTAACCGGAAGTTAACTGCTATATGGCAATTTAACAAACAGCCAAACTCTGGAACAGTTCTTAAAGAGGTAAATTCAAACACAGTCTTAAAGTGGTAAATTTGAAAGTCCAAGTGATTTACGCAGTCAATAAGGAGAGACTTCTCTGGAAACGGATTTCTTCAAAGATGTGACGTTACTGCTGATTCTGTCCAAAGGATTCATGTCAAAGGAAATAAAACGGATTAAAGGAACTGACCTTTTTCTGGATGCTGAACACTGCACAAACCTTTCCCAAGCTTGCAGGGGTTATCTCAGATGCAGATCACTAATTCTGAACGAAGATTCAATAAGGTCGATCTTTTATGAAACCGCCAAATGACACAACCTTTACTCAATCCTTCAGGTTCCTGTAGTTTGGTAAAGGTCTTCACTCTCCGACACTAGACTGCAAAGGTAAACAAACAAAACCTGGCAGCGATTGGCGAAACTGCCAGAACAACGGTTTTACCTTAAAATAGAGAGTAAAACTTTGCTTTGAAACAAAACTACGTCATGAGATGATTACGCAGCAAAACTAACTGACGAACCAAAACTGATGAACTAACTCCGTAACAACAGGGGTTTCCCCATGTATACCTGTTGGAACAGGTCATCACATGACCTCACACTGGCAGGAAAATTACTTGACCCCACCATCACAACGCAATTACATCATGCTCACAAGATACTCCATTACTTCATGGTCATAAGACAGTCACAAGATGCCCACAAGGTATGTAACAGTAAAACAGTAAAGAAAGCACAACATTTCCCCCTAAATTATCCTGGTACCAATTTGTCTATTATTCCTGGAAATGTGTTTGTACAGTTGTTGCAAACAAGATTTACAAGAATAATCTGAGGAATGATCGGCATTATGTATGAGGAGAATTTCATGGTTCTGGGCCTGTGCTGGATGTAGTTCAGAGGGACAGTTGGGGTGGTGGAGGGATGTATGGTCAAGTAAACCTCTTGAAAGCTGAAAAGCCTGGATACAGTGGACATGGAGAGGATGTTTCCATTAGACGGAGAGTCTGTGATGTGACAGCACAGTCTCAGAATAAAGATGCTTCCCTTTAAAACTGACATGAGAAAAATGTTTTGGCCGAAGGATGTCCGATCTGTAGGATTTGTTGCCACAGATTTTGGTTGAGGCTGCCATTCGGGTATATTTTTGACAGAGATTAATATATTCATGATTGCTAAGTAACTTCGGGGTTACAGGAGGAAGGCAGGAATATGGTGTTGGAATAAAATTCAGCTATGGTTGAGTGGTGAGGCAGACCAGATGGATCGACTCACCTAATTCTGTTCCTGTGTCTTATGTCTTACCATGACTGAATGATGGGTTGTTCTTATCCCACATTGTTTTGTGACGTGTGAAGGACAATAATAGATTGTTCACTGAGATCATTATATCTGCCTTCAATGTTTAAATTTTAGTGAGTTTTGTTCTTAGTAACATTAAACAGAAATGTTTTTTTCTCCTTTTTATGGTTATTGTGCTTCATTATCTTTCACGTTAAAGTTAGACCTGCGGTGAGAGATTTATTGGAAGAAAAACCCCAACTGGAAGCAAACCACTACTGAAGATCAGGGAACAGCAACAAGAGAATCAGCCCGAGGGTTGAGAGCATCAGCTGGAGAGGACCCATCTGACTCGGAGAATCCAGTGATTCAGTCAGGGGAAAGTTTGGTGAGTCTCATTTACTCAAACACTGGTCTTTTAGACGTTGCATACTTGTACAAAGGATGGTAGGAAATAGTTGGGGTGAGACTGAATGTTCCCAGAAGAGCCAGTTATGCCTCTGTCAGACCCAGTTGCAATCACTCCAGGTCTGGTAATGTGCTTCCAGCAGCCCAGCCCTTTAAAACCACTCCCAGTCTGTGGAAGTCGAATCCGGATAAAGTCACTCAGAGATCGTATAAGTACAAACTCTTTATTCCAAGCACCCGGGGCTATTCAGTTATTCGCTCAAACAGGAACAGTCCATGACTGTTCCTGCCCAATCCACTAACTGACTAACAATTTCCCTTACACCACAGATATATCCGTCCAGATACCCCCCACACAAGACAGGCTGGAGTCAAAGTTATTTGCTAAAGACAAATTACAAAATAGTCATAATGGCTTACACACACAGAACAGACTGAATCTGTCCTATCTCTGTGCATGAGTGCACAGGGAGATAAGCATCCTGAAACCCTAGCTAGATACCCTCAAGAAGAAATATGGCTCAGCGTGGCTCAGCACATCTGTTGACCATCAGCAGTTTCTTTCAGAAAAACAGGCTGCTATCGTTTAACAACGTGTTAACCCTTTTATATACTTTATCATTCCCTCCTTTTGATCATTACATGATCAACAAAGCAGTAATTTTTCACAGAGAAAGCAACCGAGTACAGCATTGACATATCAGTGGGTAATAACAGCGTACAACAGTAATTATAACAATGACATGTAGAACTATTAGGCCATAATGCAATATCATGCTCCACATATGAGTGAACAGGCCTTCGAAGACCATCATTTTGACCCTTTGGTGACCCCATGTAAATCCTGTCCAACTTTCTTAATGCTGCAGTCTCCTCGGCAGTGTGCTCGGAGAGGGATGTAATGTTAGTAGACTCATCAGGGATATAGGTGTAGCATTCTGTGTCAATAATAGCACAGGTTCACCCTTTCTCAGCTGGGATAAAATCTGAAGCCATACAATTCTGTAGGACTGTGTGCCGGATTGCAGTCATTTCAGTGGATATTTCTGTTACTTGGGCCTGTGTTTCTGTCAGGGCCCCTGCAGTATTGTGGCCAGCTCCTCAAGTGCTGTAGCCAAATTGATTATCTCTCGTGAATTCCTGGCTACTTCATAGGAGAGAAAAGCAATCATCCAAAATCGCTTGGTCTCAGTTATTCCTCTGCAATGCTGGGCACCTGCAAGTATGGCCAGGATGCATGTTTCCCAGTATAGGAAGTTCCGTTTGGTGGGGGCCTGAGATAGCATCCCTCAAAACACTGACAGCCACAGTCATCTCTGACTAGAACATAGCTCCTCACCCCTCTTCCCCGGGTGTTGTTTATGAAAGCCGTGGCTGAGAGTTCCTCACTCTGGTTGAGCGGGATTACTGACATTGGAATCGTAGTTTTACCATGCTGGAGAATTTCAGTACAAACCCAGCAGACCCCTAGTTCCACCTGTTTGGCTTAGATGTGACAGAGAGACAGAAAGATGTTAACATGGGGGCCCCCGGATGCTGGGGTGAGCCCTCTCAAAGACATGAACACAAACACCACTATCAGCCAATACATTTTCCTTTTGTCCGAGAGAGTCCTTCTACTCAGTTCCGTCAGTAACAAATTTGGTGTCTGTTCAATGTATCCACCGAGATTGCCCCTTCAGTTTCACAGCCGTGGGAGTGGTCAGTAACTCCTGATGTGGTCCTCTCCACCGAGGTCTGAGATTCCCTCGATCCCAGTTCTTCATCAGGACAAAATCCCCAGGTTCTATGGTGGGATAGTCACTCCTCTCTGCGGGGTAGTTCCCTTCCTTGCAAGCCTGTCGTACCTGTGAATGTAATGCTTGGAAAATTTTGGTTAGTTGGCATATGTATTTCCCCATCTCTTCCCCTAGAGTATGCTGTTACGTACCCCATAGGTTTTTTATATATGCTCAATTCCTCGGAGGGTTCAGGGGAAATATTTATGTGCAATGTAGAAACCGGTGTCACCTGTGTGTATTGTGGTGATGCAAAAGTTGCTGGAGAATTTACAATTGGGAAGAAGTGGAGTGATACTTGGAAATCTGACTTTTTAAAGCATAATTTAGCAAGCAAGCCATATATGGATAATGTGCAAAAGCTCTGATGAGAAAATCCTTCGTTATCTGTTACAGGCCTGCTACATGGGTTGCGTGAGAGTGCAGATGAACTTAAACAAACCCAGAGGAGATCAAAGTTCTTATAGACAGTGATTTGCTAGCTGTTAAAATGAATACCTCTCTATATAAAATTCACTATGCACATGTTGTTACTGGGTAAAAAATATACGGTACAAGATTGATGTGCACACTGGTCATGACAAATTAGAGGGGGCATTGGTGGGAAGGTGGGGAGACCTCCAGTGTCCCTGATGCCCTCACCTACAAGATGTACATCCAGCTGCAGCTTGTAACCCTGCACTTTAAGGAGCTGTAACTTGAAATGGATGAATTCCAGATCATCCAGGAGTTGGAGGGGGTGATAAATATGACATGAAGGGAGGTGAGTTACAGCCAAGGTGCAGGACACAGGAAACTGGGTGCGAGTCGGGAAGGGGAATGAGGTTAAATAGCCATTGCAGAGTACTTTTGTTGCTATCCCACACAACAACAGGTGGACCGGTTTAGAAACTGTTGGGGGAGGAGGATTACTGACAGGGGAAAATCAAAGGGATGATAGGGGATTCGTTAGTTAGGGGAACAGAACAAGAGGGGTCTAATATCCTAGTGGTAAGGCTTGCTAGTGTGGGGGGAATGGGGTGATATGGTTAAAATAAGTTGTAGGAGGAATGGGAGCCAGAATGACAGAACAGATAGTGGAGAGGGTGAAATCAATTGAATTGACTTTATTACATACATCCTTCATATACATGAGGAGTAGAAATCTTTACATTACGTCTACATGTAAATGTGCAATATGTAATTTATAGTACCTTATAACAAATAATTTGTTCATAGGACAGTCAGAATAACATACAAGTGCAATTGTATCAGCATGAGTTGATCAGTCTGATGGCCTGGTGGAAGATGATGTCCCGAAGCCTGTTGGTCCTTTTGCTGTGGTACGTTTCCTGGATGGAAACAGCAGGAACAGTTTGTGTTTGTGGTGAATTGGGTCTCCAATATCCTTTGGGCCCTTTTTACACAGATGTCTCTGTAAATGTCCTGAATAGTGGGAAGTTCACATCGACAGATGTGCTGGGCTGTCCGCACCAGTCTCTGCAGTTTCCTGCAATTAACGGAAGTACGGTTCCCGCGATTAAGGGAAGTACGGTTGCCATATCAGGCAGTGATGCAGCCAATCAGGATGCTCGCAGTTGTGTTCCAGTAGAAAGTCCTTAGGATTTGGGGCCCCATCCCAAACTTCTTTAACCGTCTGAGGTGAAAGAGGTGTTTTTGTGCTTTTTTCTCAACACAGCCAGTATGTACAGGCCAAGTGATATTCTTGGTGATGTTTATGCTGAGGAACTTAAAGCTGTTCACCCTCCCAACCCCAGATCCATTGGTGTCAATAGCGGTTAGCCTGTCTCCATTGCTCCTGTCATCCACAATCAGCTCCTTTGTTTTTGTGACAATGAGCGAGAGGTTGTTTTCTTGACACCAGTCAGATGTTGTTCAGACCTCAGATAGAGTCAGCAATCAAATAGTTGAGCATGGTGTGATGATGTGCTTAGTTGTGTATATCACAATGCAAGAAGCATCGTAGGAAATCCAGATGAGCTCAGGACATGGGACTTGGTTGCACCCAACAGTCTGAAGGATTTAGAGGAACAAATTTGTAGAGAGATCACAAACCATGCCAAGAAACAAAGGTTGATCCAGTAAGTGATTTTAACTTTCCATATATTGACCTGGACTCCCATACTGTAAAAGGCCTAGATGGGGTAGAGGTTGTCAAATGTGCCCTTAATCAGTACGTAGAATTTCGGATGTAGAAGTGTGCAATAACCTGTTCGGAAATATTCCAGGGCTGGTGACAGAAAATAGTGATCATAATGCCATGAGATTCAAAGTAAATATGGAAAAAGAGAGGTCTGGGCCATGGGTTGAGATTCTAAATTGGAGAAAGGTCAATTTTGATGGTATCAGAAAGGATCTGACAAGTGTGGTTTGGGACAGGCTGTTTTCTGGCAAAGGAGTACTTGGTAAGTGGGAGGCATTCAGAAGTGAAATTTTGAGGGTGTCAAGTTTGTATGTGCCTGCCAGAATAAAAGCTGAAAGATGGCTGATGCAGGGTACCTTGGTTTTCAAAAGATATTGAGGCCCCGGACATTTTATTCCTCCAAATGCCTCAGACTGTTGGGTGCAACCAAGACTCATTAATGACTACAATATCATAATTCCACGCCCTGAGCTCATCTGACATTTTTTTAGTTGTCTTCTGTTGGTTTCTAAAAGCTTCCCAATAGTTTTTGCTCTTTTGTTTGCCCTCTCTTTGGCTTTTATGTTGGCTTTGGCTTCTCATTTCATCCACAGTTGTGTCCTCCTGTCTTTCCGATGCTTCAACTTCTTTGGGATGTATTGATTACTCAGCTCCGGAATTGCTCCCAGAAACTCCAGCCATTGCTACTCTGTTGTCACTCCTACCTTTTCCCTTCCGAACAAGTTTGACCAGCCTCTCTGTCATAGTAACATGGCGAAGTTCAGTACAGATACAGGTTATTTGGCCCATCTAGTCAATGCTGAAGAAAATATTTAAGCTGTCTTATGCGACCACTTGCACCGGGACCATCGCCCTCCTTACCCCTACCATCCAGGCTCCCATCCAAACTTCCTTTAAATAGTGAAACTGAGCTCATATTCGCTACTTGTTCTGGCATCTCATTCCACACTTTCACAGCCATTTCAGTAAAGAGCTTTTCCAAATGTTCCCATTAAATTTTCACCTTCCCCACTTACCCATGACCTCAGGTTGTCACCCCCCCAACCTCAGTGGAAACAGCTGCTTGCATTTACCCTATCTATACCCTCATAATTTTGTATACAGTACTTCTGGCAAATCCTCAAAGCAATGTATAATTTCCTTGTTGATGTTTAGAGCCTTTTTTAGGTGCACAAGATGATGAGGGGCATTAATCGTGTGGACACGAGGGGGTATCGCTTTAAGGTGCTTGGAAATTGATACTGAGAAGATGTCAGGGGTAGGTTTTTTTACACAGAGAGTGGTGGGTGCGTGGAATGCACTGCCGGCTATTTGTGTGAGAGTGTTTCAGTTACTGTGGGACCAGGAACCCATGCAGCTCAATGAGAACAGGGAATAATACCAATGGAGAGAGTCAAACTGAGCCAGGTCACTGGTTGGAGATGGCAGAAATGCCCCATTCTTATAGAGACAGGAAGAGCATCAGAGAATTTGATGGTCACTCCAGATACCAGCACTGTGCCCAGTTAGAAGATGATTTCTCTCTCCAACTTGGGTTGAACTTCACTGTAACAGTGAGATGCCAGATCACACCTTGATAACTCAAGTAATCTCATCTGAAATGTTGTCCGAATTTACAAAATTGATGGATTTTGTAAATCTTTTTACAGGTTAAAAATGTCAAGGAATTTGTCTACGTGAATCTCGAACACAACACGCCAGTTTTGCTGTCTCTGTCCAGATACTTAAGAAGAGGAGCAAGGGATTCACCCGATCATCCTTCCTGCTCAGACTGTGGGGAGGGATTGTCATCTGACCGACTGGCATGCCCATCATTTTACATATGGGGAGAGGCCGTTCATCTGCTCAGGCAGTGGGAATGGATTCACTTGGTCATTTCAACTGAAGGTGCATCAGCGAATTCACCTGTTCTGTGTGTGAGAAGGGACTCAGTCGGTCTACCCACCTTTGGACACATGAGTCAGTTCATACTGAGCAGAGGCTGGTCATCCGCTGAACTTGTGGTAAAGGATTCACTTGGTCATCTGGCCTAATGGCTCACCAACGAGTTCACACCGGGGAGTGGCCGTTCACCTGCTCGGACTGTGGGAAGGGATTCACTTGCTCATCTAAACTGAAGATACATCAGCGAGTTCACACCGGGGAGATGCCATTCACCTGCTCAGACTGTGGGAAGGGATTCACTTGCTCATCTAAACTGAAGGTACATTGGCGAGTTCACACTGGAGAGAGGCCGTTCACCTGCTCAGTCTGTGGGAAGGGATTCACTTGCTCATCAACACTGAACATACATCAGCGAGTTCACACTGGAGAGAGGCCGTTCACCTGCTCAGTCTGTGGGAAGGGATTCACTTGCTCATCTATACTGAAGGTACACCAGCGACTTCACACCGGGGAGAAGCTATTCACCTGCTCAGACTGTGGGAAGGGATTCACTTGCTCATCTAAACTGAAGGTACATTGGCGAGTTCACACTGGAGAGAGGCCGTTCACCTGCTCAGTCTGTGGGAAGGGATTCACTTGCTCATCAACACTGAACATACATCAGCGAGTTCACACTGGAGAGAGGCCGTTCACCTGCTCAGTCTGTGGGAAGGGATTCACTTGCTCATCTATACTGAAGGTACACCAGCGACTTCACACCGGGGAGAAGCTATTCACCTGCTCAGACTGCGGGAAGGGATTCATTCGGTCATCCTACCTACAAGCACACTGGTCAGTTCACACTGGGGAGTGGCCGTTCACCTGCACGGACTGTGGGAAGGGATTCACTTGCTCATCTAAACTGAAGGAACATCAGCGAATTCACACTGGAGAGAGACCGTTCACCTGCTCAGACTGTGGGAAAGGATTCATTCAGTTATCCCACCTGCAAGCACACAAGTCAGTTCACACTGGGGAGCGGCCGTTCACTTGCTCAGACTGTGGAAAGAGATTCACTTACTCATCCCACCTGAAGGCACATCAGAGAGTTCACACTGGAGAGAGGCCGTTCACCTGCTCAGATTGCGGGAAGGGATTCACTCAGTCATTTCACCTGAAGGTACATCAGCGAGTTCACACTGGGGAGAGGCCGTTCACCTGTTCAGACTGTGGGAAGGGATTCACTCGTTCATCTAAACTGAAGGAACATCAGCGAATTCACACTGGAGAGAGGCCGTTCACCTGCTCAGACTGTGGGAAAGGATTCATCCAGTTATCCCACCTGCAAGCACACAAGTCAGTTCACACTGGGGAGCGGCCGTTCACTTGCTCAGACTGTGGAAAGAGATTCACTTGCTCATCCCAACTGAAGGTACATCAGCGACTTCACACCGGGGAGAAGCTATTCACCTGCTCAGACTGCGGGAAGGGATTTGCTCAGTCATCTGAACTACTGGTACACAAGTCAGTTCATACTGGGGAGAGGCCATTCACCTGCTCAGACTGTGGAAAAGAATTCACTTGCTCATCTAAACTGAAGGTACATCAGCGAGTTCACACTGGGGAGAGGCCGTTCACCTGCTCGGACTGTGGGAAGGGATTCACTCGGTCATCCCAACTACTGCTACACAATTCAGTTCACACTGGGGAGAGGCCGTTCACCTGCTCAGTGTGTGGGAAGGGATTCACTCAGTCATCTAAACTGAAGGTACATCAGAGTGTTCACACTGGAGAGAGGCCGTTCACCTGCTCAGACTGTGGGAAAGGATTCATCCAGTTATCCCACCTGCAAGCACACAAGTCAGTTCATACTGGGGAGCGGCCGTTCACTTGCTCAGACTGTGGAAAGAGATTCACTTGCTCATCCCACCTGAAGGCACATCAGCGAGTTCACACTGGAGAGAGGCCGTTCACCTGCTCAAATTGCGGGAAGGGATTCACTCAGTCATCTCACCTGAAGGTACATCAGCGAGTTCACACTGGGGAGAGGCCGTTCACCTGCTCAGACTGTGGGAAGGGATTCACTTGGTCAAGTCAACTACAGAGACACCAGTCAGTTCACACTGGGTAGTGGCTGATCACCTGCTCGGACTTTGGGAAGAGATTCTCTCAGCCAAATCAACCAAGTGTGCATCATTGAGTTCACACTCGGGAAAGGCTGTTCACCGGCTGTGAATGTGGTAAAGGATTCATTCAGTTATCTATCCTTATGACACCCTACGGGATTCACACTGGGGAGAAAGTTTCAATAAGCTGCATGCTGGATATTTGTCCATCACTGTTGCTGAATGCTATTTCGAGAGTGACTGTCGGTGCTGAACTCTGCAATTATTGCTGCTGCTCACCACACCCAGTCTGCACCCTGGTCACTGGGCATGGGAGGAGTTTCCTCTGCTGCACATTCACCTTTAATGGGACTGGAGTTTTAATATTCTGGACCTGAGACAAATCAGTCAGTTCTATTTTAAACTCTGTCTCTGGTACTTAGTAAATTTATAACACACCTAGTGTACAGTCGAGCAGTGGTCCCCAGCCACCGGGCCACAAAGTATGCGCTACCAGTCCGCGAGGAAATGATAGGATTTGGCGATATGAGTCAGCTGCACCTTTCCTCATTCCCTGTCACGCACTGTTGAGCTTGAACGCACGCGAGGTCATTACCCGCACGTCATCCATGTCAGCGCGGGAAGGAGATCAACTCCTCGAGCTTGCAAATGACGATGGGCTGCAAAGTATGTTTGACATAACATCTCTGCTGGCGTTCTGGATCAAAGTCAAGGCTGAATATCCTGAGAAAGCCACGAAAGCACTGAAAATGTTGCTCCCATTTCCAACATATCTCTGCAATGAATGCAACGAAAACCAAATTGTGTAATGGACTGGACATAAGGAACCCCGTTCAAGTATCGCTGTGTCCCATCACCCCTCGATGGGACCATCTGGTTGCAGGGAAACAAGCCCAGGGCTCCCACTGATTCAGCGATATTGGTGTGTTGCAGTGATTTATATGTTCATACGGGGAAAATATGTGCTGTGTGTTTAATATCCAAACGTTACTTAAAATGTTATGATGCTATTGACTTATATAACCATATAACAATTACAGCATGGAAACAGGCCATCTCTGCCCTTCTAGTCCATGCTGAACGCTACTCTCACCTAGTCCCACCAACGATGGACCACTGACCTAGTCCATTCCTCTCCTGTCCATATACGTATCCAATTTTTCTTTAAATTATATCGAACCTGCCTATACCATTTCTACTGGAAGTTCGTTCAACACTTACTTCAAGCTCCCCTGTCCTTCCCTGATACGGTAATTGACTTATTGCTATATTCATGCGAGGAAAATATGCGCTGTGTGTGTAATATTAAATTCGTTAGATAAACGCTCTTAGAAACAAAATTGAGTGTAGTAGCCACTTATCACCTATATTCCGGTTGTGATTAACACCTCCCTTCCCACCCCCCCTTCCCACCCCCCCCCGAACAGAATCGCCAAAAACGATTTCTAGAAGAAATCGGCAGGTACACGCATGCGCACTGGTGCCCGCACAAGGCTTCGTGGTCGTTGTAGTCTCTGTAAACAATGTATTTGGCTCTACTCTTGTCCATTGGCAACCCTACCCACCGCCCTCACCCCCGGGTTGGCCAGTCCGCAAGAGTATTGTCAATATGAAACCGGTCCGCAGTGCAAAAAAGTTGGGGACCCCTGCAGTAGCGAGTCAGCTCAGGCCGGCTGGACCCTGCCAGTGATTTTGTTCCATGACAGTTCTTTTAAATCCTCCCGTGTACGGCCAAAGTCAGCATGGTTTTCCTCAGGAGAAATCTTCTCAGACGAATCTGTTGGAATTCTTTGGTGAAATGAGAAAGGCAGTGGGTGTTGTTTGTTTGGATTTTCAGATGGTCTTGAACAAGGTGTTGCACCTGACGCTGATTAACAAGACCACAGCTCATGGTGTTTGGTGTCTCTTTGCCTGTTCCCACTGGAGTTTAGAATAATGGGGGGGGGGGGGCGCTGTTTCCTGAATACTGAGAAGCCAAGATAGAGAGGATGTGGAGAGGACGTTTCCCATAATGCAGAGCCCAGGACTGGTGGTACACCCTCAGACTACAGGGAAATCAATTCAGAAGAGAGAGGAGGAGGAAGTCTTATGATATTATGTTTATTCAACACGGCCGTGTCTAATCTATGCATCTGTTCCCATCCCCCTCTATCTCCACCTCAATGTACCCAGCCACCCGCTTACTCTCAGATAGATAGACACTTCACTGATCCTAAAGGAATTTACATGGAAGATTTAGAATTTCAGAAATTTCCATACGTCTCCATTTAAAATGAGCAGCCCTTTTCGATCCCTGTCCGTTTCTCTCTCACTGATCAGCAGAGATGTCAAAGAGCCCATCCGTTTCCCTCGTTTATCTCCCCCGCCTCAATCCCTGTTTTCTATCCCGGTTTATTTCCCCATCTCTATTCCCTCCAATCTCTCTCCTCCGTCGTTCTCTCCCGCGCCTCTTTCTGTCCCCTCACTCGCTCCCGTTTACTTCTCTCCCACATCCATCTCATTTCCTGCCATTTTCTCCCCTCACTGGTTGTTGCCACCGTCTTTCTCCCCTCTGTTTCTCGCCTCCGCTACTTCCCTCCCATCTCTCCTCAGTCTGTCTCGCTAACACTCCAACGGCCTCTTATTTCTGTAACTCAGTTTCTCCCTCCCTCACTTTCACTACCACCACTCAGCCTGTTTTCTCTCTGTCTCTCTCTCTCTCTCTCTCCCTACCCCTCTCTCTCCCTACCCCTCTCTCTCCCTACCCCTCTCTCTCCCACTTTCCCTTCTCTCCTTCTCCCTCTTCCTCTAGATCTCTGGGGAGGAGAAGATGGTGGTACAACGCAGCGCGCAGCCTCTCCGGTGTATGATACCGGTATTTGTAAGTAGGGGCCGTGCACAATTCTGATTTGACGGAGACAGACGTGAGAAGCACAGAAGAATGTCTGGAGTAACTTCTGAAATGCCTGGTTCACTGTTGCTGCTACTGTGTGATCGAGAATCTCCGGAGGGGAAGGACAAAATCCTTGGCTTTGCCTGTTACTGGCAGCCGGGGTTGGGGTCAAAGTGCTCAGCAGAGATGGTGCTCTGTGCTCAGTGTCAGAGGGCTGGTCGGAGGCTCTAAGTTTTCGGATGGACTCAGAGTCGGACTGTGGCCGGGTGCTTCCAGGATGCTGCATCGGCAAGTTTGCGGCACTGGAAGCTCATGGCAGGGAGAGTTTTCTTCCTTCTACCGTCTGCGTGAGATGATGGGACTTTCGAGAGACTTTGAGACTTTTTTTTTACCGTGCCCATGGTCTGTTCTCTATCAAATTTCAGTATTGCTTGCACTGTTGTAACTATATGTTACAGTTATGTGTTTTTTGTCAGTTTTTCAGTCTTGGTCTGTTTTGTGTTTCTGTGATATCACACTGGAGGAACATTGTATCATTTCTTAATGCAAAGGCATTACTAAATGACAATAAAAGAGGACTGTGTGTCCCCATAGTCTAATCTAATCTTTCTCTCCCTCCTGTGCTTCATCCAACTCCAAATGCCAGTAAATTCCGATGTTACCCAGCCTACTTATCTTGTTGCTGTCACAATCACACATCAAAAAGGATGGTATGCTATCCTGGAGTGAACTCGGGCCGAGATTCAGTGTCGGGGTGCGCGGTGCGGTTTGTACACAGAAAGGGGAGAAGAGAAGTGAGAGTGAGAAAAAGTTCGGGTGAGCGGAGTAAGAGAGGGAGGTGAGGAAGTGGGAGAGGGTGTATTAGGGTAAGAGGGGAGAGGGAGAGTAAGAGAAGATGGAGGAGAGAGACAGAGGAAGGTGTTTTGAGGAGTGAGGAGGGTGAAGGGTAGGGAGAAAAGGAGTGACAGATACGGTGAGCACACTATAGAGAGAGGAGGTAGCAGGATGTTGAGGGAGTTCCATTCCCTCTGTCCCACTCACGGTAACTTTTCTAAGGATGTATTTGCATCAACGAAAACAGGATTCAACACGCTCCGATCATGCGCTATTCTGAACTGAAATGTAAGGTCAACCCAGAAACATGAAGAAACTATCACAATAGAACAGTTATTCCCTCTGGGGGCGGTTACGCATCCTAAGACGGCTTTAGGAACAAATAACACTCGCCGGGGGGCGTTCAAGTTTCTTGATGGAGCGGTAAGCTGCCTCTAACTTGAGGCACCAGACCTGACTGACCGTTAGCAGAGCAGACACTTCCAAAAAAAGACGTGGCGCTGGGACACAGGAAGAAGCAGAGCACTGCAGGCAGTGAACATTCGTCGTCACAACGACTCTGACACTCGGCAATCTCGTCCGACCTTACCAACCTAACAGACGTTGTTGGGGATGCATAAATTAGCCGCTAGGGTGCTCGACAGTTCACCTTGACTCACGGCACTCGGGCTAAAATAGGTTGGGAAACACTGCTATAGAAGAAAGAGCTAGCCAATAGATGAGCAAAATCGTCCGCGGATGAGATCCCCACGATCTGAGCAAATGAGGAAAGCGTCCAACGGCAGCCTCAAAGCTGGAGACCTCCTCCCAGAAACTGAGTGGTTCCTTGTGTAAATAAGGACCAGGCGGTTGACACAGAAATAACAAAAATACACATTGAAAGACTAACAAATTCATTACGAAGTGTGCTGTGCCTCTCTCGGGCTCTGAAACAGAATCTGCCAATTGAAACGAGAAACTATCCAACACATTAGCGTATCCAACAGCAATTGATTTCAATCTAGTTACTTACACAGGCGTCATCAAGTGGCAAACATCATTCATCAAAATCTTGTTTTAAGATGCAAAGTCATGAAAGATACTATAGATTACTGTAAATACAAGCCTGATCCCGTTTTGGAGCCGGAGCCTTACAATTAAATTACGACCGATCCATTATTAGAGCGAGTGGATCCTCGTCCGGATATAATATCACAGGATAAGCATGCAAAGACAATTTACTTGATAGATACAGTATAGCCATTCTGATAAATACAACACGTAGAAATCAGTAAGTGAAAAGCAGCTAAAATATGCTGACTTGAAAGAGGAAAATGAAAGTCTGCGATACATGAACAATTGTCCCGGTTGTAATATACACGACTGGTATCATCCCAAAGTCACTACAGAATAACATTAAACAATTAGACCTGCAGGACAATAATAAACACCGCTAGAATAGTCCATATATTCATCGCAGTTGAGAAATGAGTTCTTTGTTTATGTCCATAGACAACGTTTTACCAGTTTTAACTGAGAAAAAAATAAAACAACGTTAACCATACGATTGTACTGCGGAGAATGCAGGGGAGATTCAACGTGCAGTTTGTACGGATGGAAATTTATGGAAAAAAAATCAGGAAGCGAGGTGACATTTTTCCTTGCAGCAGAGTAAGCTTTCTTGTTCATTTCGTTCTGATGCAAAAGACTAACGTAACAAATGAGATGCAATTTTGCCGATTAGGACTTGATTGTCCCCGGATCCTCTCCAGCTTTGTCATTGCCGAAAGGGTTGTGGCGGTGACAGGAGCCGGAATATGGTGGGAGAATAAACATAAAAGATAGGGTGAGTTCAATAATTGATAGGAGGTGGATGTCGCGGGCTGAAGGTGTGAATGTGTATTTTCCTGTGTCGTGCCTCTCTCGGGCTCCAAACCAGTTTTATTCTCCCCGCTGCCATGTTCTCCGGTGTCAGTTCTGCAGTGTTAAGATGGAAATCACCATAACCCCCACTGAGAAGAGCTGAGATATTTTGTTTATTAATTATTTGAATTATTGACCTGAGCGGATATTTCGCTGCGCTGATGAACTGCTCTCATAATACCCCATAAATAAAAGTGTTTGTGCAGCAGCTTAATATCATCAGCATGTATCCGGTGTGTTGAAAAATGTGTTCTGAATCATTGTAATTATTTTGATCCAATCCGGCAATTTTGTTATAAAGGAAGTCAGAAAATTTACTGGCCACAGGATGATGAAGCTTCCGGAGATGGTGAGAAGTAAAATCACAGACCTCCTCCTGCTCTCCATCTCCGGGTCACTGCGGTTCTCCGCCTTGTTCGACCCCTCAGCCCCTTACGGACGCGACTAGTCACTGAAATGTGTCTGACTGTCAGAGCGTTGAACAGTACTATTAACACGAACGGGAGTACTGGCGGTAGAACAGTAGTAAGACAGTCATGTCCCACACACCGGGGATCTGTACGGTAGCTCGGCACTTGCAAACAGTCCCAGGGTATATTGTCAATCACTTTCATAGGTTACAATAGAAACAACTGCAGCACATTATTCAAACAGAGCAGAACACCGGTTGTCGTCGGAACCTCAGACGCAGTTTTCCCGGTGCAGTACTTTGCTCTCTATTTCTGACAGCAAATGGTGACAAACCGATCAAAGGTAAAACTGACGGTGAACCAGACAGAACGATCAGTGGCTGCCAATCCCAGGGCAGCGATCGCGCTGCATACGGGGCTGATGTCCATGAAAGTCCAGGGAAAGTAATAATAACCGACCAGCCACAATATCACCGCAAACATGATGGTCAGTAGATCCGCCGTTGCCATGGCCACCAGGTAGCGAGTGGTGCAGGTGGAGAGGCCGCACTTTCCCCAGGACAGTATCACAATCGTCACTAAGTTCACTGGGGGGAACAGCAGAAAGACTGAGTGAATTACTGTCTCACCGCTCTGTGCAGAGATAAGTTGTAAAGAGACAACAACCTAACTTTACTGGAGGTTTAAGAGGTGTAAATCGGGGTTCGCAGATACCTCAAATGCACGCAAGCAGGGAGAAAGGTTACGGCACTCGGTACTGCAAGAGGAGCAGGATTTGGCAAGGAAGCACTTTGAACTGATCGCCAAGGGCACTTTACGACTGATGTGTAAAGTTTGGATACCTAAGCAACTCCCACGATTTTCTGGCACTCATCGCATGTCGCTACGCCTCACTGCCTCTGACTTTGTCCATTTACAATGTTCAAAGTTCGTAGCAGATTTACTTCCTCTGTTTGCAAGCATTCATCTTTTCAACTCCCGTTTGTCAGCCGCCCACACGTGCCCAGCTAGGCTCGTTGCTTTTAAATTCTGCAACTGCACTTGGCCGCGGTTCCTTCACACAATGTCAAGAGATCTTATCTGGAAGTTCCCATTTTCTTTTCTTTTTTTTTGGTATATTCCTTCTGACCTGCTCCAAATTACAGGCGCATTATTTAAATGGATCGATGTTTATTGTTGCAGAGCGGACCATGTACCTTACCCCGTCAGGCATCTAACAGACACCTCTGGGTTGGCTAACCCCCTCTTCATGGATATTATGGCCTGGAAAGAAACCCTTGTAAATTAAAGCACACACGGACACATTTCAATTTTCGAAAATCCCGATGGTTCACGATCTAACGCACAAGTGCATCTCACCGGGTTTTGGCTTATCACGTTCCCTTCAAACTTGCAGCATTATTTTTCCAAACCCAGCGCAATTCCTTTAAATTTGAATTCAAAGCGTGTTGAACTATTGATGCAGGTGAAAAAGCACCAAGTAACCGCAGTTTACATTGACAGGGGTCTTGCATTGATAAATCCAAGCTGCCTGCCATGAATCCACAAAATGCATCAATCTCCCTGACCTTCCACTTTACATCTGTTTCCTTTATTTATCTATTTATTTTCAGCCGAGGCTACGGATGAAACTGCAAGGAACTTCTGAACGAACACAAGGATTTATTACAATGTCTGCACCGCACTCACTGATACACCGGCATCACAACGCTGTCAGTAACTGAACGAGTCCAAAGACCGCGCACATAGAACTGTAAATGTTAGTTTACCTGTGTTCTTACCGGGAACACCGACAATGGCAATGATCAAGTAATGTACCTTTCTCACACGGTAAATAGTTTCAAGCATTCTGTGTGAGATTCAGCCTGTCTTCCAACTGCCTGCGATCTCGCCGAAGAAACTCTGAGCTGATTGATCTCCACGGTCATTCATCTATACTCGCTCCAGCACGCTGAATATACAAGACTACACAAGGCTGACGTGTCTTCCAACATCTGGGATAAAAATAAACATGATGTCATTCAAGTAAAATCCCAATTTGAGGTATAGATAGTTTAATATGCAATTGCAAAAACTCAAAGACGATGAAATAGCGATTGGTGAAATCACAACAATCACAGCACATACAAAATGCTGGAGGAATTCAACGGATAAGGCAGCGTCTATGGAGATGAACAAACCGTCGACGTTTCGAACCGAGACGCCTTCTTCAAATGAATTTCATTTCATTTTTAAATCTTTTTATTCACTATTATTAGCTAAGATAGACTGGCAAATGACACTTAAAGGATTGACGGTGGATATGCAATGGCAAGCATTTAAAGGTTGCATGGATGAACTGCAACAAATGTTCATCCCAGTTTGGCAAAAGAATAAATCAAGGAAGGTAGTGCACCCGTGGCTGACAAGAGAAATTAGGGATAGTATCAATTCCAAAGAAGCAGCATACAAATTAGCCAGAGAAAGTGGCTCACCTGAGGACTGGGAGAAATTCAGAGTTCAGCAGAGGAGGACAAAGGGCTTAATTAGGAAGGGGAAAAAAGATTATGAGAGAAAACTAGCAGGCAACATAAAAACGGACTGTAAAAGCTTTTATAGATATGTAAAAAGGAAAAGACTGGTAAAGACAAATGTAGGTCCCCTGCAGACAGAAACAGGTGAATTGATTATGGGGAGCAAGGACATGGCAGACCAATTGAATAATTACTTTGGTTCTGTCTTCACTAAGGAGGACATAAATAATCTTCCAGAAATAGTAGGGGACAGAGGGTCCAGTGAGATGGAGGAACTGAGCGAAATACATGTTAGTAGGAAAGTGGTGTTAGGTAAATTGAAGGGATTGAAGGCAGATAAATCCCCAGGGCCGGATGGTCTGCATCCCAGGGTGCTTAAGGAAGTAGCCCAAGAAATAGTGGATGCATTAGTGATAATCTTTCAAAACTCGTTAGATTCTGGACTAGTTCCTGAGGATTGGAGGGTGGCTAATGTAACTCCACTTTTTAAAAAAGGAGGGAGAGAGAAACCGGGGAATTATAGGCCGGTTAGCCTAACGTCGGTGGTGGGGAAACTGCTGGAGTCAGTTATCAAGGATGTGATAACAGCACATTTGGAAAGCGGTGAAATGATCGGACAAAGTCAGCATGGATTTGTGAAAGGAAAATCATGTCTGACGAATCTCATAGAATTTTTTGAGGATGTAACTAGTAGAGTGGATAGGGGAGAACCAGTGGATGTGTTATATTTGGATTTTCAGAAGGCTTTTGACAAGGTCCCACACAGGAGATTAGTGTGCAAACTTAAAGCACACGGTATTGGGGGTAAGGTATTGGTGTGGGTGGAGAGTTGGCTAGCAGACAGGAAGCAAAGAGTGGGAATAAACGGGACCTTTTCAGAATGGCAGGCGGTGACTAGTGGGGTACCGCAAGGCTCAGTGCAGGGACCCCAGTTGTTTACAATATATATTAATGACTTGGATGAGGGAATTAAATGCAGCATCTCCAAGTTTGCAGATGACACGAAGCTGGGTGGCAGTGTTAGCTGTGAGGAGGATGCTAAGAGGATGCAGGGTGACTTGGATAGGTTGGGTGAGTGGGCAAATTCATGGCAGATGCAATTTAATGTGGATAAATGTGAAGTTATCCACTTTGGTGGCAAAAATAGGAAAACAGATTATTATCTGAATGGTGGCCGATTAGGAAAAGGGGAGGTGCAACGTGACCTGGGTGTCATTATACGCCAGTCATTGAAAGTGGACATGCAGGTACAGCAGGCAGTGAAAAAGGCGAATGGTATGCTGGCATTTATAGCGAGAGGATTCGAGTACGGGAGCAGGGAGGTACTACTGCAGTTGTACAAGGCCTTGGTGAGAGCACACCTGGAGTATTGTGTGCAGTCTTGGTCCCCTAATCTGAGGAAAGACATCCTTGCCATAGAGGGAGTACAGAGAAGGTTCACCAGATTGATTCCTGGGATGGCAGGACTTTCATATGAAGAAAGACTGGATGAACTGGGCTTGTACTCGTTGGAATTTAGAAGATTGAGGGGGGATCTGATTGAAACGTATAAGATCCTAAAGGGATTGGACAGGCTAGATGCAGGAAGATTATTCCCGATGTTGGGGAAGTCCAGAACGAGGGGTCACAGTTTGAGGATAAAGGGGAAGCCTTTTAGGACCGAGATTAGGAAAAACTTCTTCACACAGAGAGTGGTGAATCTGTAGAATTCTCTGCCACAGGAAACAGTTGAGGCCAGTTCATTGGCTATATTTAAGAGGGAGTTAGATATGGCCCTTGTGGCTACGGGGGTCAGGGGGTATGGAGGGAAGGCTGGGGCGGTGTTCTGAGTTGGATGATCAGCCATGATCATAACAAATGGCGGTGCAGGCTCGAAGGGCCGAATGGCCTACTCCTGCACCTATTTTCTCTGTTTCTATGTTTCTATTATTGAAAATAAACAAAAAATACATTAAAGTAATCAAGTCAACGTATCAACATGTAGAATAAGAGTTGAACTAACTGATTAACCAAGCTAAACGATATATCAATAATAATAAGAAAAAAAGGACAAAATGTTAAAACTTTTTTTTTGGAAAAAGGAAAGAAGGAAAAAAGAACCCCTGCTAACTGAAACAAACCCAAAAAAAACACTAACAAAAAAAAAAAGAAAAGGAAAAAAAAACATTGGGAGCACAACCCCGGAGCTATACGCCATACAAGCTTCCCTTCTTCAAATTAATTAACGCTTCAGCCAGCACCTCAGCTCCAACAACAAAAAGCAGAATTTCCGCAATTCAATTCCAATCCCCATTCCCAGTGCGAAATTTCGGCCCATTGTCTCCGTTTCTGCCACATGAGCCCACTCTCAGGTTGGAGGTGTAAACTGCAAACTTACATTCTGCCTTTGGAACCTGCAGTCTTATGGCATGAACACAGATATCTCAGTATTCCGGTGTTTTCCCTCTCCCCCGTCCCTCTTCTTCATTTCACCACTCTGGCCTCCTACTCTTCTTCTCACTTCCAGTCACCTCCCTCCGGTCCTCTCCTACTTTCCTTTCTCCCATGATCCACTTTCTCCTATGAAATTCCATCTTTTCCAGCTCTTTGTTTTTTCCCATTATCACCCCAGCCACATTTCAGCCACCTATCCTACACATCTTCTTCACCTATTACCTTCTAGCTTGTCCTTTTCGGCCTCCTCCCAACTTACTCATTGAGGCATCTCGGCACCTTTTATTCCATACTGGAACAGGGTTGCAGCCCGAAACGTGAACTTTTTGTTCATTTTGATGCATGCTACCTGACCTGGTGAACTCCTCCAGCATTTTGTGTGAGCTCAAAATCGATTCAGTCCGTCACGTGGTGAACCAGGTACACTGAATGTTTGCACCGATATGAAATAAATAATTCAATCGCCCTACACGTGACCCTCGAACTGGTGCAATTGCTTAAAACGACAGAGCATCTGCATTCATTACCTCTGTAACAACAGTGACAATTGTTTTGCAGATGCACTGCATTGGTAGCGTTGACAGTGAGGTAGATAGTCGTGCTTACTTGTGTAATGCCCTGTTTCGTGTGTTTGCTGTTGTGCTGTAGGCATTTCATTTTGTGCTCTTCTTTGTGAACTACTTGTTTTCATATTTGTTTGGGTTACTGTTGAAGTTAAGAGATAGGAGAAATGTGTGCCATACAATTAGGATGGTCGGATTAAGGGGAGGTTTTCTCTGGTAAGGGGCATTAAGGTTGGGCTTGAGTTTTTTTGGTTAGAGAGGAGATGAAGAGAGAAGACGCTGAGAAGAACCGGTCGTAGCGTACGATCTGGTGGGAGACCCGTTTGTTCGAGATGGGTTGCGAGCGACGTTCGGAGGGTGGTGTGGGCGTTCACGTTGACCGGGGGCTCAGTGCGTGGGTGCAGAGTTCAAGATGAGCTCCAACTTGTTGCACATTTGACTGTTTAATTAGAAAGGTTCCTTTTCTTTTTGTTATTGTTTACCAACCCCTTAGTTAAGATTCTTAAATATAATTCCTTTAAACGTGTGCTGTGCAAAGTCTGTTATTTCGCGGCATTAATTTGTAACAGGGTAGCAATTGACACAGCATCCACACAAACCGGGGTTTGGGGTAGGAGCGATCGTGCCTCAATCGCACGAGTTTGGCATGGCCGGAGGTTGCCTTCGCTCTGCCAGGGTGCTTCATTGTAGGGGCTCATCCGGGATCGATTTCGCTGGATGCTGTGTGATTGCCCTGAGCGCTAATCCAATGGGTTCTGTGTTTGTGTTAAATTATTGTTTGGTAAAGTGATTACGATACGTGGTTATGGAAGCTGCACGGGTGGAGCGGAGCTTTGATAAAGTGGCGGTCAAAGACTTTGTTCTAGTTCGGACTAGAACTGAAGTAACTGCAGTAAAACTGCATGGTACAATTGGGGTCCCGGGACAGGAGTCGGTCGCGGGTTGTCCATACTTTGCGGGAGGACGGGAGTGAAGGCGAGCGTGCTGAATCGGAAGCTGAGCTTCCCGTAGTTGGGGTCGGAGACTTTAAAGACAAGTTGCTATCGTTTCTGCGGAGCGAGGGGCAGGAGTGGTCTGAGTAGAGGGTCTAATGAGTCTTCCAGCGAGGGCTGAGCATTTTGAGTTTGTGGCCCTTACCTCCCTGACGAATAAAAGGCAAGATACCCAGTTTCAAAGTCTCAGCTACCGTAGGCTCAGCCTGTTGTCAGGAATGAAGCCCACCCCTGAAGGAAAGAGGAGTATGAGGCTTGGGCATGGAATACATCTAAATTGCTGGATAAGGGGCAGTGCTCTAATGATGAAGAACGACAGCGATTGAAGGGGCCGGCTGTTGACGTAGTGAGATCCATAAAGACACTGAACCACTGAGCTACCACTGCGGCCTACGTACAAATGCTAGAATAGGCGTTTGGTTCGATGGGAAACCCACTGGAGCTTATGACGGGATTTCAGAACATGTTTCAGGAGCGGGGGAGGGGTGCTGTCGGGAGGTTCTGCCTACATTATTCGCCGAGAGATGCAGCTAAATTGCTTGCGGCGTAGAGGGGCCATTCAAACGGCTGAGAGGAGCCACTGGCGAAAAGCGCACATTCACCGGACCTGATCGCTTGGCTTTCCGAATGTCTCGTAAGAGGTGCCCTCTTCCCTCGTTTGTCCAGCTGATCAGAGATCTAAGAGAGGAAGAAAACTTGATGGAGGCGCGGGAGGCCTCCGTCCACAGGGTGCAGTCCTCGGTAGCGGTCCACTTGGCTAAGGTGATCACTGATAACACACACCGAGGAATGGTGAACGAGCTTGTGGCAGAGTTCAGAACTGAGATGTCCTGGTTGTTATCATCGGGTGCGCACCCGCTCACCCTCCTCCGTACGGTAGAGCTGATAGGGAAGCGGACCCCTAAAGGGGCAATCTACACAGAGGGCTGCTCGTGGCCGGGATCCCGCGAGAAGGGGAGCGGCCGGTATCGTCTGTTATAACTGTGGTGAAGAGGGACACCAGGCGGGACTGTGAACGGCGGAACCTCTCGGAGAGTGAGCTCCAGAAGACGGCGAAGAGGAGTCAGGCTTACCTGCTGGGGTACTGGTGAGGCCCGAGCTGCAGAAGCCCTGGGTTGTACAGGTGAGCACGATGACAGAGAGTGTCAGGAACACTTCGGAGCGGGAGGTCACCCTCAGGCGGGGTATGCCAATGGCGCACCTCATTCCGGTGACGGTAATGTCTAGTGTTCCCATGAGGCAAGCCGGGGAGAACTTCTCCCCGGGAAAGGGAAAGTTGACAGCCAAGTCATTCAACTTTGGTTACTCCCCGGTACCTGGAGGCTGGAAGAGGAGGTTGATAGAGAAGATATTGAAGCTGAAAGATGCATTTTCTACTGACGAGTTTGATGTGGGTTGTTTCAAGAACACTCGCCACTCTATCGGGGTGACAGAGGACACCCCGCTCAGAGAAAAGTCACGGTGACTGGCACCTGCGGAAGGACGTTCGGCAGCATCTGCAGTATGAAAGAAGCCGGGATCATCATTGAGTCCCGAATCCCTTACGCGTCTCCAATAGTGGTGGCCAGGAAGAAGAACGGGAAGATACGGAGAGGTGTTTTCGATCGGACTCTGAACACGGTTCCAGTCCCCGTCGACTAAACAGCCCCGAGCACCGAGGACACGCTGGCTTGCCTGAATGGCGCGACGTGGTTCAGGGTGCTGGACTTGAGCAGTGTGTATTAACAGAAACCCATGAGAGAGACTGAAGTATCAGCAGCAGGGAAGAGTAGACCGACCACCGCCGCTGAACGACGTATGGATTCGGACGCTGAGGAAATGGGGGTGTGGTGTACGCTGCCCTTTGCTAGCTCCCCACTAATTCAGGAAGAGTCTTCTCACACTTCTCACACAGAGGCAGGTGAAATCCGGGGGCCGATCTGTGAACAGGCAGGATTCCAGCTGGACCTCGAAAGGATCCTGGTCTCTAAAGTAACTGGGCTGAAGCTGACTATCCTAATTAGATGGCACACATTGTCTTATCTTTTATCTTCAGCAGTGACCCAAACAAACATGAGAACAGAACAGAGCGCTCTTATATCACTGCCAAAATGAAATACATACAGCATAACAGTACAAATGTGAACCAGGGCATTACACACTCCCCTCCCCCACCCCCCCGCCCCCAGCAAAATGGTCATGTCCTCATGACTTTGAAATAATATGTCATCCAATCGTTAATAACACTGTTTACAAAGGAATTTCGTGATGTCGGAAGCTCCAATCCATTTGTAAATGGTAGTGACATATCTCACTAGGGGGATAGTCTGAACCCTCTGTTCCCCCGGTGCTACAGAGGCCAGCCGATCTGGGGTCTCCTGACTCTTTGAGACCTCCGTGTACCATCATCTATGTCTTCAGTTTCAGATGTTCCTTGGGATACTCCATGGCGAGGTCTCCCCCGGTCCATCACTCATGCCTTTGGCAACTCGGGTCCCTCTGCCACTCGGCTGAGCTCAGCTTCAATCCCAGGTACTTTACAGCCCAGGGTCCCCTCGAGGTCCAGCTTTGCTCCTATATAAGCTGTTATAAGAAAGTCACATTCAAAGCAGGCAAAGAAAATTCGTTGTCAAAGTGCGTATGTTACACTATGCTACCCTGAGATCTTTTTCCTGCAGGCGTTCACGAGAAAGTAACGATGATCATCCCTATCATGGGGCTAAACAGTGGGAAAAAGAATGAATTTGAAATTTCAATCCATTTGGAAGCAAATTGCCTGTTACTTTTGTGGACGGTCCACGGGTCCCACTAGTCGAAACTATTCTTTGAATGTTTGCACCTGTCTCGGAATGTCTTCCTGAGCTGCAGACAAAATGTCCCGAAAGCCCATCCATCTGACCATTTCATCCATTGTTAAAAAAGACCATAATACCATAATACTTAGGAGCAGAAGTAGCCCTTTCGGCCCATCGAGTCTGCTCCACCGTTCAATCATGGGCTAATCCACTCCATCCAGTTATCCCCACTCCCCTGCCTTCTCCCCATACCCTTTGATGCCCTGGCTAATCAAGAACCTATCTATCTCTGCCTTAAATACACCCAATGACTTGGCCTCCACAGCCGCACGTGGCAACAGATTCCACAGAGTTACCACCCTCTGACAAAAGTAATTTCTCCGCATTTCAGTTCTAAAAGGAAGTCCTTCAATCCTGAAGTCATGCCTTCTTGTCCTGGAATCCCCTACCATGGGAAACACCTTAGCCATATCTAATCTGTTTAGGCCTTTTAAAATTTGCAATGTTTCTATGAGAACCCCCTCATTCTCATTCCCCCCCCTCAAAGTATGCGTGCCCGTAGTGTTTGTCTGCCGCTATGAATATTTAATCACTTGTCTCCATGGTGACGTTTAATGCTCCTTAGATTGGAAATTGGTAACCGTTTTACTTTTGTCGCTTCTACCAAGTTACAGTGACAAAAACAAAACTTCGTTCTGCATGCCACCCATGTAGGTCATTTCACTACGAAAGTACATTGAGGAAAAATGGGGATAAAATAACACTCATTTAAGGATTCTTTCATGCCCATTATTAAATGCTATTTATTGATTTTGTGCAGGTGCACAGTCTGTTTACAGGTTACAGTTCCAGAAATTTATAGTTTACTGATTCTGTTTACAGTTACTGCTCTATAGCTGTGCTAAGTATGCACGCAGAAAGCGAATATCAGGATTGTATGTGGTGACATGTTTGTAGGCTGATTATAATTTTACTTTGAACTTCGTATCGTGTTCCACTTGCAGGGAACATGAAGAGTAGGTTGTAAATAAGGTGCGAGGGTCATGTCGAGGTGGACTGTGAGATCAAAAGTTCAATTTATTTGCGTGAGCTCTGTTCACTAATCTTTACACAATGGGACAGAAATTTCTTGAGCCCTGGTGGGCTGTTGACGGAGCTTTGTACCATTTGCATGATTGTAGGGGCCGGGAGCAGAACAACGTGAGTGTGCAGGGGCTTCGACAACGACGGCCGCTTTGCCGAGGAAGAAGTAGACAAGAAGCAGCTGAAGTCAGAGTGCATTTTTAGGCCAGGGTCTTCGACAGGAACCATCCTCCTTGAAAGAAAAGGAAGAAAGAGACACCAAAGGTAGAAATTAAACTGTCTTCGCAGATGAAATCGCTACCACCACGTCTGGCAGTGCCTGCCCGATATGGGCAACTCTCTGCCATAGAAAAAAAACAAGAACATTTCCTCTCTGCTGTTATTAAAATATTGTTTCTCTGATCATAACTCAATTATTTTTTTTCTTATGATATATATCTTTACATTTCTTCTGATTTCTTTTTCACAGCTGAACTGTTTGACCCATCTGTGCCACTTTTGATAAATGTACCTCGATCATGTTACCTTTCAGTCTCCTTGGCTCCTGGAGAAAAACGAACGGCCGGCCCATCGAATAATGCAAACAAGGTAAACATTGTTTACCACGACACCCATATTGAAAGGGAAGATGCACTGCTGCTTTATGAAACATACGGTAAGTTGTTTCCCTGCGGGTGTATCATGTGTAGTTCAGGTGATGACAGTACGCTACAGGTATGATGGCACCTCTTGAGTGTGCGGACATCAGATATCTGAATGTTGCCTGGGAGGGAATATTTCAGTTATATGGAGGGATTGAGAAGTTTGAGAGTTGAGTTCCTTTGGCGTGGAACAGGCTGAGCAGAACATAACCGTGGAATTCAAATAGTGAAAGGTTTAAATGGCAGCAACTTGGCCCGAGGACGGAGGTGTCAAAAGGCAGCGGCCTTTGGCTTATTGTAAATAGCAGGGATAAAAAGGTTTCCTTGCCCCCTCGGTTACTGCCATTAGATATGACCATTGTTAGGCATGGGACAGACTCTCACAACCCTTTATAAACATGTGGACATGCCGTAGCATCGCCAAGATAGTGAAGAACACGAAGAAGTGCTAGCAAATTGGAGCTAGACATGAGAATCTAGATTAACTTGGAATATTTTCCCTAAGGCTTCGGGTTCTGGGGGAGACGTGACAAAAGTTTATAAAATCAGGAACGCAATTTACTGTCGACAGCCTGAATCATTTTCTCAACCTGAAAATGAAAAACAAAAATACTCGAGGACACGCACATTGGATGAGAGGGGATGTGTTTAAAGGAGGTACGTTGGGCAAATTAATATAACCAGATGCCAATGGAAGTTTATGTATCATGCCAGACAGCACGGATTAGTTGAGCCCTCCTCCTCCGACTTTCAAATCTCTTACTAGCTCTTCTTTCAGTTAGTCCTGGCGAAGGGTCTCGGCCCGAAACGTCGACTCTACCTCTTCCTAGAGATGCTGCCTGGCCTGCTGCGTTCACCAGCAACTTTGATGTGTGTTGCACGGATTAGTTGAATTTGGTTTCATGGTGGACACCGATTATCATGGACCAGAAGTTCCTGTGCTGTGTTCTGAGAGAATCGGAACAGGCTGTGTCTGTATTCCTCGGGTGGAAGAATTACATTCCTGAGACCTGCATGACCTTAAGCGGCAAAAAGGTACATATAAACGTATTATCACGTTTGGGAGGGTAATAATGGAGAGGACACCGTTTCAGTTAAGGGACAGTCATTTGAAGCAATGTAGAGAGATGTTACTTTTGTCAGACTGGGTGAATCCCTGCAATCCCTGCCAGGGAGGCTGGTGACGGCTAGAGTATCGGAGGCATTGGAATACACGCAAATACAGTGTTTGTGTAGGTGGCCTGGGGGGCTTGATTGGAGACCAGAGCAGCGGAAGAACTGACTCCTGAGTAAATCAGCCACAATTATATTGAACAATTCTGCTCCTAAGCCTTGTGGGTTAATGACCGTCCGAGTCAGCTCATGGGCGGGATTCAGTTGGACCAGAGTTACTTGCAGAAACAAGTACTGTCGCCGACGGGGTGATCTACAGAAAAATGTTTCGTTTGACCGAGTAGGCAACGAAGTGACAGCTGGAATGCAGGTTATGGGCGTGTGGGGTATGTGCTTTGGAAGGGATGATGAATGTGTCGAAAATGTTCTAACTGGAGAGAAAACTCAAAAATAAAAGATGCATTTGGACATCAGTTCTGGATTCGCTGGAGCGAACTTGCAGCTTAATTCGGTAGCAGCGAAGGCAAATGGCATCTATTTTAAGAGGAGTGGAATTTGATCCCACAGAAGTTGTGGAGACCAAGCTCCCGGATGTGGTTAAGAGAAAGTTTGAAAGGCTCTTAACTGGTGAATGTGCGAACGATTTCCGAGAGGAGGACGGAAATTGGGGTTGAGGAACAGATCACCTAAGCGGAAGAGCTCGAAAGCACGACTGGTCCAATGCTGCTCCTATGTCCTGTGGTTTAATTACTGTCTGAGTTCACCATCGGCCCACTTTCTACACACGATAATTGGATCTTGGGGGACATTCCGTGCGCATGTCTTATGGTCTAATGGAAAACATCACCAATTCACTGCACCCGGGTACACTGGATAATTAAAGTTGATGCTGTCTGCTCATTTGGTTTAGAAAGACGTGCCAATGTTGGATAGACTAAGACAAGTCTCTTTACGAGATTGCCTACTTACTCCGAGCATGGACCAGGTCCAATCTGATCTCCCAGAGACTTGGGATGTATTCCGATCGTTCTCCGCCTGACGCCAGCATTTCTGAGAGGTGAGCATTAACGCTGCAGTGTGGGAATCATAATCGAAAGGTGTGTAGCGGAGCGGGGAGCGTTAACATGGTGGGAAAACAACTGAAAAACAATACAGTTTTAATAATTGGTAGGAGGCGCTTTCTGGAGCTTCGGGTGCCAAAGGGTCTGTTCCCGTGCCGCGGCTCTTAAGAGTTTAATACCAATTTTGTTCTTTCAGCTGCTACGTTATCCGATGCCCGCCGGTTCTGCAGTGTCAACGTGGAAAACGCTCCCACCGGCTTTGAACATAACTTAGATATTTTGTTTATTAATTTGTTGAATAATTGACGTGAGCGGATATTTCGCTGCGCGGATGAACTGCTGTCTGAACCTGGACTGAGTCACCCCATAAATAAACGTGTTTGTGCAGCAACTTAACATCATCAGCATCTCTCCAGAGTGTTGGAAAATGTATTCCGAATCGTTGTAATTATTTTGATCCAATACGGCAACTATGTAATACAGGAATTCGGCAAATTTTACCGACCACAGGATGACGAAGCTTCCAGAGATGGTGAGAAGTAAGATTACAGACCTCCTCCTGCTCTCCATCTCCGGGTCACTGCGGTTCTCCGCCTTGTTCTGACCCCTCAGCCCCTTACGGACGCGACTAGTCACTAAAATGTGCCTGACTGTCAGAGCGTTCAGCAGTAGTATTAACACGAATGGGAGTAATGGCATAAGAACGGTAGCGAGCCAGTCATATCCCACCCAGCCGGGATGCGTATAGTAGCTTGGCTTTATAATACAGTCCCAGGGTATATTGTCAATCACTTTCACAGGACGATATCGAAAGAAGTAGGACACATTTTTAAAACAGAGCAGAGCGCCGGTTGTTGTCAGAACCACAGCCGCAGTTTTCCCGGTGCAATACTTTGCTTTCCGTTTCTGGCAACAGATGGCGACAAACCGATCAAACGTAAAAGTGACAGTGAACCAGACAGAACAGTCTGTGGCTGCCACTCCCAGAGTAGAGATCACACTGCATACAGGGGTGATGTCCAGGAAGGTCCCGGGGAAGTAATAATAACTGACCCGCCACAATATGACCTCAAAGATGATGGTGAGTAGATCCGCCGTTGCCATGGCCACCAGGTAGCGAATGGTGCAGGTGGAGAGGCCGCACTTTCCCCGGGACAGGATCACAATCGCCACTAAATTCACTGGGGGAAAAACAAAAACAAAAAAAAAATGAGTGAAATACTGTATCGCAGCTCCGTGAGTCTCTGTGCAGAGATAAACGGAAAAGATCCTCCTTGACCGTTCGTCACCCGCCCACATGGGCCCCAGTTTTCTCGCTTCTTTTAAATTCTGCATTACTCTAGGTTGGAGGGTTCCGTCGCACTATAGCAAGGAATGCAATCAGAAATAATTAACTAATGCATTAATTCATTAAAACTGGCGGCCATGAATCCACAAAAGGAAGCCATCTCCCCGATCTTCCTTTCTACACCTGTTGTAACTGATGGTTTATTTTCAGCCGAGATCACGGAGCTTGAAAATGAACACAGTTTTGTCATCGTGTCTGCAGTGCACTCAACGATCCACCGACATCACAACACTGTTTGAACCAAAGAACGTGTACATAGAATAACAATTTTCACTTATTCTATGTTCTTACCAGGAACACCAATAATGAAAATGATCATGTAATATATTTTTCTCATGCTGTAAAATGCTTCAAGCATTCTGTGTGGAATTCAGCCTGTCTCCCAGCTGCCCGCGATCTCGCTGAAGAAACTCTGAGCTGATGAATCTCATTCATTTATACTCGCTCCAGCACGCTGAATACTCAATACTACACAATCTGACGTGTCTTCCAACAGCGGGGGTAAAATCTAACATGATGTCATTCAAGTAAAATCCCAATTGTGATAGCTTGACAAGGGATTGCAAAATCTCAAAGACGAAGAAGTGACGATTGGAGAATTCAGTGAATGTTGTTGCGAAACACTCTCGGTCTTCCCTCCCAGTTCTATGGTTGTTATTGTTGATCATGTCCACTACAAGCCTTCATAGACATTTTCATCATAAACTTATGCTATGCTGCTATTGGGCTGCTCTGTTTCACACAAAATGCTGGAGGATCTCGGCAATTCAGGAACATATTTGAAAAGAATAAAGTCGAAAGTATAAAGTTCCGGGCCAAGTGCCTTCTTCAGGACTGAGAAGGAAGGGACAAGATGCCAGAATAACAAAAAAAAAATGGCTGCAGGGTGGACGGGAAACAGCCCGTTGGACGGTAACAGGTGAAAATTACCATGAATTTTCCCATCACCCACCGCTGCTTTGGAAACGACTATCATCGTTCTTTCAATTATTAAGTCACGTCAATCCAATGTGAGCAGGAAGGTTTTTTAATGTATTTTGTGTAGACATGATTTGGGTTGCAAGCATGGCGAACAACGATGGCGTCTTTTATTGATTGTTCGGTGTTAAGCCTGAGAGCTGCCTTACAACACATTGGGTATGCAGTAGAAATGAAAAAACGAAGGCTGGAAGACTTGTTGAAACACATACAGTACTTTGGAGTCCAGTAGTGCTATTAACTAATAATATTTATTAGCAACTACTCAATACAGTAATATAAATGTAGATGAATCAAACAGGTTAGTAATGATTATATATAAGTAAATAAATCAGTAAGTGTGGAAATATATGTGAAAAACCAAGCTTCGTTAAGTCTTGGGGTAAAAATATACAGTCTTACGAGGATGAGTAAAGTTCAGTTCAGTTCATTTCGTGGTGTTGAGTTGAGGAGTGATGGAGAGAGAGGCGGGAGGGAGAGAGATCTCAGCTGAGCTGACACCGTCGATCTTCTCGTTGTCCTCCGAAATCCTTCAAATATCACCGACAAAGGGGACCGGTTTTCTGTGTGGAAATATCAGCTCATGCAAGGGTGGACACATGGACAACACCCCACCGGTCACTCCATTTTCTCATTGCAAGAGCGACTGATCGATCTGCCTGATCAATCCTCCAAAAACCCACTTTTCCTGATGGCACAACAAAGCTCATTCAGTGTCCAAAACATGCGTCTTAGGTCTATATTATCTGACCTCCTATTTATCTTACCGTACTGGGTACCCCTGTCATTCAAATAACTCCTCCTTCCCTTCTCTGTGTAAGAAATGTACAAGCAGGCAAATGTCCTTGAGAAGTACAAACACGCTGCCGAAAAATCAGAACATCGATTGTCCATCAAATAACGCCGCCCTCGGTCACCATAGCAACTTACAAGCTGTTTCGGTGCTGCCTCTCTCCAGCCCTGCAGAAATCCAAAAGGTAGTCAGTTTTCTCTCGTGCTTTAAAGTGACAGTCGAAACGTCAGTCTTCGTCTCTCTCTCTTTCTCTCTCTCTCTCTTTTCAAAACAACATCTGGGTATTAAATACCTCTCTCTCTCTTTTCAAAACCACAGCTCATAGGGGTAATCGATCACAGTTCATAGGGGTGATTCAGGACCCTGTCACATTGGTGTGAAATGAAAACAACACTGAAACAAGACGAGTGTGAACAGAGTGGATGGGAATACAGCTGACTGAAAGCAAAGGACCTGCATGGGTGTTATGGGAAAAGGAACATCAACACATTAATGATATGCATTGTTGTGGACAGATTTCCCTATGAATAACTGAAATAAATTCGCACCTGAAAAATAAAACGGAGAGTTACAAGCTATGGGAATGCAGAAAGAAAAGAGTGTCTTAATGTGTTGATGAAACATCAAGCCACAACGGAACACCCACAAAATACTGGAGGAACTCAACAGGGCAGGTAGCATCCATGGAAAATAACACAGTTTAAGATTCGGGCCGAAACCCGTCAGCAGGACTGTAAAATATGATGAGGAGTAGAGTTAACATATGGGGGGGGGGAAGGGAAGGAGAAACACAATGTGATAGGTGAAACCGGGAGGGGGAGGGGCGAAGTAACGCGCTGGGAAGTTGATTCGTGAAAGAGATGCAGAGCTGGGGAAGTGACGGGGGCGGGGTGGGGGCGCGTTCCAATAGCAGAAGACAGACCGCCATGGAAGAAAGTAAAACGGGGACGGAGTGGGATATTTATGTTCATGGGGTGCGGGTGGGGAGGAATGGGGAGAGAGTAGATTGGACATAGCGGAGAAAGAGGTGGGAGAGCGCAGAAGAGAGCGGCGCAGAGCAATGGATGTGGAGAAGGGAGGGGAATGGTGATAGAGAGGGGGAGTGTGGGAGAAAGTATCTGATGCAGGAAGGGAGTAGATAGGGGGTGAGGAAAAATAGGTGGCAAGTTGGAGAGAAGTTGGAGAGAAGTTGGGAGAGGAATGTGAGAAAGATGGGGAGAAAGTGGGAAGAGAGTCTGGAGAGATATTTGGTTGGAAAGAGATGGTGAAAGGTGTAGAGATGGGAGAAAGAGGGGATGATGATGGAGGACAGTAGGGTGAGTATGGTTTTAGTCATCTTTGCTCACTTTCTTCTGCTTTTCTCCTTCTCCACTCTGCTGCCCACGTTCTGACCTCTCCCGCTTCTCACACACCTCCCTCTCGCCCTGAAGCCCATGGTGCTGATCCACACTAACAAGCCTGCACCCCCAGAACCCGCATCCAACTTCTCCATCAAAACCACCCCCATCCTGCCATCGACGGGCCCCGCTCCAGGTACAGATGAAGTCGGGCCGAACGGCCTGAGAAGGGTTGCAAAAGAACGGGCGGATACTACACGGATTAGTAGATGAGCACAGATTCGGGTGTCTCGGCAGATTTAGGGTCTCAGACGTATAGGGGTGTGCATGCGGATTCGGGATGTCGGTGTATTTTGGACATATTTTGGGTATCTGCAGAATTCGAGGTATGACGAAGCTCGATGCTGTTTCATCGAAGCAACTATTTTGTGAGCACTCTGAAATGATTCTTGCTCAGGAATAATCCAGTGTGAATGAGGAAGTGTCCGAGGTGAAATTGGGGCAGAGAATTGTTTGGTTGCATGTCGATTTGGAGGAGCAGACCTTTAAGCTGTCTGTGGATATGGGTGTGCACGCTGATGTGAGCGATGTTTTCGGATATGGAGGTGCGCACAGACCTGCGGAGAGGGGGGGGGGTTGAACTTAATATTGGTGCACACGGATGTGGGGATGCGCACAGTGTTTGGGTTGCACCGTAATTTAGAGCTGCGCGAAGATTTAGGGATAAGTATTCGAAATAGGCAGTACACGCAGATTTAAGGATGTGCACAGACGTCAGGGTGTTGTGTCGAATATTTTGGTCTTTGCACTGTGTGCGCCCGGTCAGGCTCTGGAGATGTGGTGACCTTTATTTTAAGATAGGAAGCACTTCTTCCCATAGACCAAGAAACCCCAAAATATCCCATTGATTCCCCCTAGATAGGTATTCTAGGTACGTTGATTTATTTCTCGACGGTTACATTATGAGATAATATATTCACACTGAAGACCATGTTCACCCGCGGCGACCCCACACATAAATGATAACGTAGGCCTTTGAGGGCCTATTCCCTCTCAACATATTATTCCACAACACACTTATGATTTGTTTGAGCATCGTTAATCTCCAAAGGGAAAGATCTCATCATCCATTTGGCAAACCATATTTCCATCTTGAGAAGGCAGCAGCATCCAAAATTCGTCTGCAGTGCTTCCCTTCATTCCAGCTGTCTGTAACTGACCTAGGGAATCACATGTTTTTTTCCTCCTGGTGTCGAACTCAGTAAATCGTGTCATCCAATGTTCCATACTCCTGCGAGACTTTCTCTTCAATCCAACAGAAATATAGAGAACTTTATCTCCCGCTGTCAGACCTTTAAAAGTCTAGCCTGAATCAACCTTTCTCAATTATCATTTGCAAGCTCCCATCTCCGCTCTCGGAATTTGTCTTGTGCCAAAATTGAACCTGAAACTGTTGATTTCAATAGCTATAGATTTTCCCCCGTAAGACTCGGAGAATCTCAATGGAAAAATGAACACATTTCAAAGAACACATTTCAATGAACACATTTCAATCTCAATCTCTCTCTGTCTCTTCCCCCCCACCCCACCCCCCACTTCCCTCTCGTTCTGTTTTAATCTCGGAAAACAGTCCAAAGCAATGGGTTTCCATATATTGGCCCTCACTGACACTCCCTAATTCCAAGTACTAACACTGAAGGGTTTTACAATGAGCGGACCTCACTAGATGTCATTTTGCACGTTGTTAAAAATTCCGCACTACATCTACCCTCAACTGTCTACCCTTTATGTAGTTAAGAAAGGTTTTAGTATCTTCTTTGATATTAGTCGCCAGCGTCCTTTCATAATTCATCTGCAGTATTCTGTTTTTTAGTGTACATGCTCATCTTTCTACTTGTTAATATGGACTTCATTTACTGGAAAGTTTCTTTCGCCATTGATATTCTGTATTTGACACCTGTGTTACTTGTTATTTAGCTGCCAAGATATCTGAATTTGTTGACTTGTTTGATGTTTGTATTTCCGATCTTGGACACGTTTCCTGATGTGTAACCACTAAGTTTTTATGCTCCTCGCAGTGAGGCCCTGTGAGGATTTTAATCTTGCGCTGATTTAACTGTGGCTCCATATGAGCATAAGACCATAAGATACAGAAGCAGAAGCAGGCCATTCGGCCCAACTAGTCTGCCCCACCATTTAATCATATGCTGATTCAGTTCTTCCGGTCATCCCCACTCATCTGTCTTGTCCCCACACCCCTTGATGACCTGGCTATGTCACAATGGCGGGGGGGGGGCATAGGGAGCAAGGGTGGACCCAAATGCAAGACACAGCTTGTGAGGTTAATTAAATTTAGTTCATTGTTCGATACCAGCAGAGCAATGCAGAAGCAGGAATAGCGAACTGGACAAGGACTCAGGACTACAACTAGGCTGGGACTAAAGGTCTGGGCTAGAACTCGGAATCGGATCCCAGAACTAGAGGCGACATGAAGAGGCTACGGTATAGACTCCGAGCCAGAGACTGGGCAAGGACCCAGTACCTGGGTCTTGCCTCGGGCTTGGACCCCAGAGCCAGGCATGGACATGACATGGGCTAGGGAGAGGAGGAACATGGAAAAAGCAGAGCCTTGGTCTCGGAAGAGCAGGTACATGGAACCATGGACACGTACACAGAACACAGAGGCGGGACCCCTCCTTGGGTACAGGACATAGGGACGGGACTCACGCACAGAACAGAGAGCTGGGACCCCTCCTTGGGTACAGGACATAGGGCCGGGATTCACAGACAGAACACCAAGGTGGGACAGGTCCATCTGTTGGGTAACGGCAGGACGGCCAGACTTACCCAACAGAGGCAAAGACGACAAGACATGTCCCCCCCGCAGGGCAACGGCAAGACGGCCTGACTTACCCACGGAGGCGAGGACAAGACAAGTCAAGACATGACCCCCCGCGTGGCAACGGCAAGACAGCCTGACTTACCCCACACAGGCGAAGACAAGAGAAGACAAGACATGATGCCCCGCAGGGCAAGGGTAAGACGGCCTGACTTACCCCACGGAGGCGAGGACAAGACAAGACAAACACCAACGAACAACAGACAGTTCCTATCTAGCTCCAGCGATAGAACTAGACTGAGGTGTAGGCGAGGGCTACAGACGAGGGCTAGAGGCGAGAGGGGCAGAGAAGGGATTCAAACAGGGGGTTAGGACAGGGATCACTGACCACCAGGGCCAGGACTTGAATCGGTACTTGGATGCCGCCAGGATCAGGACTTGACTCGGTACTTGGATGCCGCCAGGGCCAGGGCTTGACTCGGTACTTTGATACCGCCAGGATCAGGACTTGACTCCGTACTTGGATGCCGCCAGGGCCAGGACTTGACTCGGAACTAAGATGTCGCCAGGGCCGGGACTTGACTCCGTACTTGGATGCCGCCAGGGCCAGGACTTGACTCGGAACTAAGATGTCGCCAGGGCCGGGACTTGACTCCGTACTTGGATGCCGCCAGGGCCAGGACTTGACTCGGAACTAAGATGTCGCCAGGGCCGGGACTTGACTCGGAACTTAGATGTCGCCAGGGCCGGGACTTGACTCGGAACTTAGAACAGTAGACAGCAGTTCTTGATTCCCCCAGCGGGTTAACTGACGGACCCACCTCGGTGAGGAAACTGCAGGCTTGCTTTGACAGGGTTGCTCCGGCGAGGAAAGGCGAATTACCGGCACTCGCTTCGAGCGGTGACCAGACTTGCTCTGGTCAGATGACATTGGCAATCCGTACCTTTAGTGACTTTGCAGACGCTCCCGCGCCGAACAGCTGCAAGCCGGAGACTATAAACTACCGGTTCAGCCGAGAGTAAATTGCCTCTAATCACCAAGGCCGAGGGACACGGGAAAACAGGGAACCAAAGGGAAACAGGGAGTCAACGGTCCGGATCGTAACATAAACAAAGTAAATTTAAAGAGACCCCGATCCGGAAGATGACAGGCTAGTCAAGAGAATATCTATCTCCCACTTAAAAACCCGAACGACTTGGCAACAAATTCCACAGATTTACCGCACTCTGACTACAGTAACGTCTCCGCATCTCTGTTCTAAATGGGTGTCCTTCAATCCTGAAGTCGTGCCCTCTTGTCCTAGACTCCCCTACCATGGGAAATAACTTTGCCATATCTAATCTTTTCAGGCCTTTTAACATCCGGAAAGTTTCTCTGAGATACCCCCCTCCCCCCATTCTCCCGAACTCCAGGGATAAGACCATAAGACCATAAGACAAAGGAGTAGAAGTAGGCCATTCGGCCCATCGAGTCTGCTCCGCCATTTTATCATGAGCTGATCCATTTCATCCTATTTAGTCCCACTGCCCCGCCTTCTCACCATAACCTTTGATGCCCTGGCTACTCAGATACCTATCAATCTCTGCCTTAAATACACCCAATGACTTGGCCTCCACTGCTGCCCGTGGCAACAAATTCCATAGATTCACCACCCTCTGACTAAAAAAATTTCTTCGCATTTCTGTTCTGAAAGGGCGCCCTTCAATCCTGAAGTCATGCCCTCTCGTACTAGACTCCCCCATCATGGGAAACAACTTTGCCGCATTCACTCTGTCCATTCCTTTTAACATTCGAAATGTTTCTATGAGGTCTCCCCTCATTCTTCCAAACTCCAAGGAATACAATCCAAGAGCGGACAAACGTTCCTCATATGTTAACCCTCTCATTCCCGGAATCATTCTAGTGAATCTTCTCTGTACCCTCTCCAACGTCAGCACATCCTTTCTTAAATAAGGAGACCAAAACTGCCCACAGTACTCCAAGTGAGGTCTCAGTAGCACCTTATAGAGCCTCAACATCACATCCCTGCTCCTATACTCTATTCCTCTAGAAATGAATGCCAACATTGCATTCGCCTTCTTCACTACTGACTCAACCTGGAGGTTAACCTTAAGGGTATCCTGTACGAGGACTCCCAAGTCCCGTTGCATCTCAGAACTTTGAATTTTCTCCCCATTTAAATAATAGTCTGCCCGTTTATTTTTTTCTGCCAAAGTGCATAACCATACACTTTCCAACGTTGTACTTCATTTGCCACTTCTCTGCCCATTCTTCCAATCTATCCAAGTCTCTCTGCAGACTCTCCGTTTCCTCAGCACTACCGGCCCCTCCACCTATCTTCATATCGTCAACAAACTTAGCCACAAAGCCATCTATTCCATAATCCAATTCGTTGATGTACAATGTAAAAAGAAGTGGCCCCAACACTGATCCCTGTGGAACACCACTGGTAACCGGCAACCAACCAGAATAGGATCCCTTTATTCCCACTCTCTGTTTCCTGCCAATCAGCTAACACTCTGTCCACGTATGTAACTTTCCTGTAATTCCATGGGCTCTTATCTTGTTAAGTAGCTTCATGTGTGGCACCTTGTCAAAGGCCTTCTGAAAATCCAAATATACAACATCCACTGCATCTCCCTTGTCTAGCCTACTTGTAATTTCCTCAAAAAATTGTAATAGGTTTGTCAGGCAGGATTTTCCTTTAAGGAATCCATGCTGAGTTCTGCCTATCTTGTCATATGCCTCCAGGTACTCTGTAACCTCATCCTTGACAATCGACTCCAACAACTTCCCAACCACTGACGTCAAGCTAACAGGTCTATAATTTCCTTTTTGCTTCCTTGCCCCCTTCTTAAATAGCGGAGTGACATTTGCAATCTTCCAGTCTTCCGGAACCATGCCAGAATCTATCGACTTTTGAAAGATCATCGCTAATGCCTCCGCAATCTCCACAGCTACTTCCTTCAGAACACGAGGGTGCATTCCATCTGGTCCGGGAGATTTATCGACCTTTAGCCTATTCAGCTTCCTGAGTACTTTCTCTGTCGTAATTGTGACTGCGCACACTTCTCTTCTCTGCCACCCTTGAGTGTCCGGTATCCTGCTGTCTTCCTCAGTAAAGACTGATGCAAAATATTTGTTCTTTTCCTCTGCCATCTCCTCATCTCCCATTACAATTTCTCCAGTATCATTTTCTATCGGTCCTATATCTACTCTCACCTGTCTTTTACTCTTTATAAACTTGAAAAAGCTTTTAGTATCCTCTTTGATATTATTTACTAGTTTCCTTTCATAGTTAATCTTTTCTCTCTTAATGACCTTCTTGGTTTCCTTTTGTAAGGTTTTAAAGACTTCCCAATCCTCTGTCTTCCCACTAATTTTTGCTTCCTTGTATGCCCTCTCCTTAGCTTTAACTTTGGCTTTGACTTCTCTTGTCAACCACGGTTGCATCCTTTTTCCACTCGAAAATTGCTTCTTTTTTGGAATATACCTGTCTTGCACATTCCTCATTTCTCGCATAAACTCCAGCCACTGCTGCTCTGCCGTCTTTCCCGCCAGTGTCCCTCTCCAGTCAACTTTGGCCAGTTCCTCTCTAATGCCACTGTAATTTCCTTTACTCCACTGAAACACCGACACATCAGATTTCGACTTCTCTTTTTCTAATTTCATAGTGAACTCAACCATGTTATGATCACTGCCTCCTAAGGGTTCCTTCACCTCAATCTCTCCAATCACCTCCGGTTCATTACACAATGCCCAATCCAGTACAGCCGATCCCCTAGTGGGCTCAACAACAAGCTGTTCTAAAAAGCCATCTCGCAGACATTCTACAAATTCTCTCTCTTGAGATCCAGTGCCGACCTGATTTTTCCAATCTACTCGCATGTTAAAATCCCCCACAATTATCAGAACACTGCCCTTCTGACAAGCCATTTCTATTTCCAGTTGTAATTTGTAGTCCACATTCCTGCAGCTGTTTGGAGGCCTATAAATAACTGCCATCAGGGTCCTTTTACCCCTGCTGTTCCTTAGCTCAACCCATAAAGATTCTGCACCTTCCGATCCTATATCACCTCTTTCTAATGATTTAATATCATTTCTTACCAATAAAGCCACGCCTCCCCCTCTGCCTACCTTCCTATCCTTCCGATACACCGTGTATCCTTGGATGTTCAGCTCCCAGAGACATGCATCCTTTAGCCAGGTCTCAGTGATGGTCACAATATCATACCTGCCAATCTGTAGCTGTACGACAAGATCATCCACCTTATTCCTTATGCTGCGTGCATTTAAGTACAACACCTTAAGCCCAGTATTTGATACTTTTTGCTTTGATTTCACTGCAACTTTATTGCACTGCAACTCATCCCAATGGTTACACATTTGCCCCATCACCTGCCTGTCTTTCCTGACATCTTTACTGCTCACTATCTTAGATTTATTTCTGTTTTCCCCTTCCTCTGCTCTACCATTCCGGTTCCCATCCCCCTGCCAAAGTAGTTTAAACCCTCCCTAACAGCTCTATTAAACTTTCCCGCCAGGATATTGGTCCCCTTCGGGTTCAGGTGTAACCTGTCCTTTTTGAATAGGTCATTCTTCCCCCAGAAGAAATCCCAATTATCCAAGAATCTGAAGCCCTGCCCCCTGCACCAGTCTGTCAGCCACGCATTCATCTGCCTGATCCGACTACCCTTGCCCTCGCTAGCACGTGGCACAGGTAGCAATCCCGAGATTACTATCCTGGAGGTCCTGCTTCTCAGCTTCCTTCCTAACTCCCAGAAATCTCTCTTCAGGACCTTCTCCTTTGTCCTATCTATGTCATTGGTACCAACATGTACCAAGACAACTGGCTGCTCGCCCTCCCCCTTCAGAATATTCTGGACCTGATCCGAGACATCTCGTACCCTGGCACCTGGGAGGTAACACACCATGCGGGTATCTCTGTCAGGCTCACAGAATCTCCTGTCTGTTCCCCTGACTATGGAATCCCCTACGACTACCTCATTTCTCTTCTCTCTCCTTCTCTCCTGCACAACAGCGCCAGGCTCAGTGCCAGAGACCCGGTCACCGTGGGCGTCCCCTGTCAGGACATCCCCCTCAACAGCATCCAGAGCAAGATATTTGTTGCTGAGGCGGACAGCCACAGGTGTGCTCTCCACTATCCGGGCATTTCCCTTCCCTCTCTTGACAATGACCCAGTGTTCTGACTCCTGTAGCCTAGGGATGACTACTGACTCCTGTAGCTCCTGTCTATCACCTCTTCACTTTCCCTGATCAGCAGTAGGTCATCAAGCTGCAGCTCCAGATCCCTGAGACGGTCTCTGAGAAGCTGCATCTCGGTGCACCTGGTGCAGAGGTGGCCATCAGGGAGGCTGGAGGTCTCCCAGGATTCCCACATCTGACACCCTGAACAAAGCACTAACCCTGCAGACATGCTATCTAATTCTACAGGAATGAAACAGGAAAAATAAGTCTACTCACCCACTTACCTCGCCAAACAGACGAACTTTTTAAACCGTTAGCTCATACCGTTAGCTGTGAGAGCCCTGCTGTTCCTGTCTGTCCAGGCCGATTCGCCAAGGGGAGAAAAAAAGAGTTGGCGCTTCGCTCTCACCTCTTCCTGTTTACCGCCGAAGCCCATTGAAGCCAAAGCCCTACACTCTGCTCCCACTCACTACGCTGCCCGCTATATAGGGTGGTCTCCTTTTCAAACTCTCCACGCTGTCCTGTTACGTCACGCGCCTGCGCAGTCTCCTCCTTCTTGCACTCGAAGAAGTTTTTTAAACAAAACAGCCTTCCTTCAGAATTCAGCTCCCACGACGCTCTGTAGTCCCGATCCTCTGATGTCTTTTGAGAAAGTAGTAAGTAAATACTCTCTCGTATTCCCATTTCTCGCAATATCTTCAGGTCAGACGCTTCTTACAAAAATATTTAAGTAATTTTCCATATATACAGGATTCTGACCTGTTAGGTATTATGTGTTTTAAAAATGAAACCTTTCGTGAAAGGTTTTATTGGGAAAATTTATAATTTATTGTTACAACAGCATAATTATCCTTCACTTAAAATTAAGCAAGATTGGGAGAGCGAACTTAACATGACCTTGCTAACAGCGGACTGGTTGCGACTCTTGAAATTGGTTAATTCTTCTTCGGTCTGTGCCTGTCACTCTTCAATTCAATTTAAAATTGTACATCCTTACTATTTGACAAAGGAGTTTTCTAATGTTGATAATCAGTGTGATAGATGTAAAACCAAGACAGCTACATTGACACATATGTTTTGGTCGTGTTCTGTTTTGAATCATTCTTGGAAATCTATTTTCTCTACAATTTCTAAAGTTTTAAAAGAATAATGTGCAACCTAATAAGTTGGCAGTTTTGTTTGGTATAATCCCTCAACATATTCATGGTATTTCTTTCTCAGACCAGCATGTAATTGCATGTGTTACATTATTGGCCAACAAGGGCTATTCTGTTGAAATGGAAAGATGCTTCTGCTCCTACCTTGATGCAATGCATCTCACAGGTGATGCTATGTCTTAGTTTGGAGAAAATTGGAAGTTGAACTTTTGAGCCTGGATTTGATTTTGAGAAAAGATCAGGTTCATTTGCTCGCTGCCATCATCTGACCTGAGTTTCATTCCGAATTTTGTTTGAATGGATTTCAGTTGGCGGATTGATGGTTTTCTTTTATGGAAGCTCGGATGACGTAGAGCTCCGAGGGTGTGCTCCTAATGTTTTTTTAGTTAGTAGTTTTTTTTCTTTCTTTTTCTTTAAAACATATTCGTAATACTTTATATTTTATTATTATTGTTGACGTAATGCTTAATTTTGTTAACCAATTATTTGGTAATTTAATTCATTGTACATATTAATACATTGACTTGATTACCTTACTGTACTTTGTGTCGATCTTTAATAATGATTAATAAAGATTTTTAAAATGAACAGTGGGACTTTGACGACAGAACAGTGGGTCACAACGATGGCGCTGATCTACACCAACAGAACGTAGCTCGTTCCACTGGGGAAGAGAGGTGGATATAAACGGGTGAATGCAGGAAAATAAATCGATTGAAATGATCGGCAGTGAGCCAGAGTGAGGAATCATGCGCGATGGGAAAACTGGCGAGGAATGAGATGAACAAGGACAACGCCGGGCTCCATTGGTGCAGAGATTGCCTGCAATGAGTGGTTAATTGATTTGGCCAGGCAGGGAAATATTACTAATTCATGACATCCTGGCAGCAACGAGAGCCAGGGGATGTTTTATCGCGTCCTTCAGTTGCTCCCTGAACTTGGTCTGGGTGACGGCGTAAAGAGCCGTGTTTGTGCAGCAGCTCAGAAGCTGCAGCATCGAGCCCAGTCCTCGCAGTGAATCAGGAGGATGCAGCAACGCAGAGAGAACCGACAGCCGGTTCCACGCAGAATACACAGTGAACGGTGCCCACAGCAGGACGAAATTGCCACAGATGATCAGCAGTAAAACGAGGGATTTCCTGCGGCTCTCCATCTGCGGGTCCCTGTCGCCCTGTCCCTTGTCAGCACGCCGGAGTCTCCTGCGCCCTCTGCTGGTGACTAGAACATGCCGGACAGTTAGTCCATTCGTCAGGAGAACCAGCAGGAATGGGATTACAGGGGTGAGAAGGTAATAAAATAAGTCAATTGATATTCCGACAGATAAAGAGAAATAATACACGGTATCTAGACAAATAAATGGAGCGATCAGCACTGCATAATACCGTGAGAGCCGAAAATACCAGTAAATGCTCCTTAAACAACTGATTACAGTCACTGTCCCCAGAATCACAGCCGCAGTTTTCCCGGTGCAATATTTTGTTTTCAGCTTTTGGCAACAAATGGCCACAAACCGGTCAAAGGTGAAAGTGACGGTGAACCAGACCGAACAATCGGTGGCGGCGTAAAGCAGGACGGCGTGGATTTTACACACTGGTATATGCGCAGCCCAGATGAGAAGTTCCAGTTCCACGTAAATATTCGGAATCCTGCTCAATATCACGTCCAGGACCACAACCATAAGATCCGCCACTGCCATGGCAACCAGGTAGCGAGTGACAACTCTGGAGAGACCGCACTTTCCTCTGGACAAGATTAAAATGGTCACCAGGTTCACTGTGAGGGGGATAAAAAAAAATAGTGGAGACACATCTGGAAGCGTTCTACATTATCATATCATGTATCGGATTTGTTTTTTTTTGTGTCTAGTCACATGAGTAAATAAATGTTCCTCGGGAAGTCTATCAAGAAAGTCAATTATTAGAATCAAATCGTTAGTGAAGTCAGTGAAAAATCAACCGTAACATTTGCGGGCCGATATCACACTGGAAACAGCAGTGAATAACACAGATAACGATCACTGATAATTGGAAACTTTGTATATGTTGAAGGGAAAGATGTAAATGGAACTTCAAATACGAGCTCTACAGAAACTTAAAACCAACTAGATAAATTTCGGCAAGAATAACTGTTTAGATCAAGGGCAGACTCCCTCCTCTGATCATTATACACTACTCTGCAAAAGTCTTTGTCAAACATATATTTAGTTAGGTAGCCTAAGCGTTTTGCACAATACGGTATTGTCAACGTAGAGCGGAGAACCAGGTTGCAAATCTGGCGGAAGAAAACGATGTTGAAATTTATTGTCAATTACAGAATGTCTCCCCGGTGCTTCCCGCTCCCTCCCCTCTCCCTCCCGCTTTTCCCAACTACGATTGTCTCACCCTGGCCCCTGTCCACTCTCAGTCGACAACCGACACCCATATTAGAATCAGATTTAACGTTACCATCTGAAGTCAAGAAATCAGTTCCTTTTTTTGTGGCAGCAGTACAGTGGATTACATACAATTACTACGGTTCTGTGGAGAGGTCTCGGGCATCTTCGCTCTATATAAAGTACTGTCACTGGCCTGTCAGCAGTAGCTCCGGTGAATTCGCTCAATGTGCGAGTGATGCCGAGCAGCGGAATCCATCCAAGTTTCACACAACCCATTAACCGATTTGAAGCTGCTGCCCTAAAGCTCGGAGAAGCTGGTCGACTCTCTGACACGTTCAGCGGGAGACCAGATTTTGCTGCAGCCGATGTTACGTTCACAAGCCGAAAGTTAACTGGGCAAATGATATTCCTTTGGGATTTTTCTTCCACGTTCTTTAGCCCCTTCAGATACTCCTGCCCTTATTAAAAAGATTATCCTCCATTCCTTTGCATTTAATTTGATTCGTGGTAAAAATTTACTTCCCCGCAATAATGACCCTCTTTTATCCCCAAAGCAATGCATCACTGCCAGAATTCCATGGCCTGTTCGTAATCGTTCAGTGCGCAGATTTTTTGTTTAGTTTTTGTCGCTTCAGAACACCGACAGAGTTGACAGTCAAATGTAAACGGCGACGATAATAAAATCATCAGTTGAGGATTTTTTGAATTTCAATGGAATGAGTTTTGTACCAGGACTACTCTAGGTTACTGAGATCACAATCAATTTTCGCGGGTCAAAATTTCAAAGATAAGACACACACAGAAAGGACAAACACGAGGAAATCTGCAGATGCTGGAATTTCAAGCAACACACATAAACAATACAGGTGAACGTAATTTTCATCAGAAAGGACAATGGCATTTTATAATAGAAACATAGAACATAGAAACATAGAAAATAGGTGCAGGAGTAGGCCATTCGGCCCATCGAGCCTGCACCGCCATTTATTATGATCATGGCCGATCATCCAACTCAGAACCCCGCCTCTGCCTTCCCTCCATACCCCCTGATCCCCGTAGCCACAAGGGCCATATTTAACTCCCTCTTAAATATAGCCAATGAACTGGCCTCAACTGTTTCCTGTGGCAGAGAATTCCACAGATTCACCACTCTCTGTGTGAAGAAGTTTTTCCTAATCTCGGTCCTAAAAGGCTTCCCCTTTAACCTCAAACTGTGACCCCTCGTCCTGGACTTCCCCAACATCGGGAACAATCTTCCTGCATCTAGCCTGTCCAATCCATTTAGGATTTTATACGTTTCAATCAGACCCCCCTCAATCTTCTAAATTCCAACGAGTACAAGCCCAGTTCATCCAGTCTTGCTTCATATGAAAGTCCTGCCATCCCAGGAATCAATCTGGTGAACCTTCTTTGCACTCCCTCTATGGCAAGGATGTCTTTCCTCAGATTAGGGGACCAAAACTGCACACAATACTCCAGGTGTGGTCTCACCAAGGCCTTGTACAACTGCAGTAGTACCTCCCTGCTCCTGTACTCGAATCCTCTTGCTATAAATGCCAGCATACCATTCGCCTTTTTCACCGCCTGCTGTACCTGCATGCCCACTTTCAATGACTGGTGTATAATGACACCCAGGTCTCGTTGCACCTCCCCTTTTCCTAATCGGCCACCATTCAGATAATAATCTATTTTCCTATTTTTGCCACCAAAGTGGATAACTTCACATTTATCCACATTAAATTGCATCTGCCAGGAATTTGCCCACTCACCCAACCTATCCAAGTCACCCTGCATCCTCTTAGCATCCTCCTCACAGCTAACACTGCCACCCAGCTTCGTGTCATCCGCAAACTTGGAGATGCTGCATTTAATTCCCTCATCCAAGTCATTAATATATATTGTAAACAACTGGGGTCCCAGGACTGAGCCTTGCTGTACCCCACTAGTCACCGCCTGCCATTCTGAAAAGGTCCCGTTTATTCCCACTCTTTGCTTCCTGTCTGCCAGCATAATTGCTGAGTTCCAGCATAGAATCAAATCTGATACAGATATCGATTGGAGGCAGATCGTCAGAGGAGAGCGAATGATTGTGAGAATATTTTAACGATACTATAGTAAAAATGAGATCCCTTTCCTTTTTTTTTATTTTGTATAAAATGCCAATTGAATTCAAGGAAAAATTCTGAACTTCGAACTGTATTGTATATAGACAACTACATTTTCTGCTGCACAATGTTATTCAGATGAACATTGTTTGAAATGACCAGAGAATGAAAGAGTCGGGAATATTCACCATAAGGTAAATTCTCACAGGAGAAAACAGATAAAAAGCCGTCTCTCTTTATCATTATTATAACCCAATTCAGCGAAAGCCTCAGAGTGACATTTGAAAAGCGAATGAAGGATTGTTTTAAATCACGTGAATTATCACAGGAAAGGACAGAGGTGGAACAATTCAGATATTTGCTCACAAATTCAGGTAATGCGGAGATGGAGCTTCAGCGGGACGAATGCCAGTGGTGAACCGTGAGGAAAGGATCACGGATTCCCTGGACACCCGGGAGTTTTAGAATAGACAGTCGGTTCTGGGAGAAGTGGGAAGGCGGGATGTTCTGTTCGATGACGTGGCAGGCACGTACGGAGCTGGGCGGTGCTGGGTGAGCGGTGACGTTGGCGGCTGGTTGATAGTCAGACCGGTTGTCTGAGAGAATAATGCACGTTTAGAAGTCAGATTGAATTCCGTTCCAGACACAAGGAGTTTGAAGCAACTTGACTCAAAACCCGATATTTTCGAGCGGACAATGGAGCGACTGAGAGGAAGCAACGCTTCCAGAGGTTAAACATCAGAACCTCGTTTATGAACTGATGTGAGCAACGATTGAACGGAGTTTACCGATTGGATCAATGGCCATTACACCCGCAGATTTACAAGAACCACAGTAAACAGAATCGTTGCAGAATTTGAACCTTTGGGGATTTCTTACCTGGAGTGTGCGGCAGTATCAATAATTTCAAATGGGTGATAAATATTAGAAAGCGGTTAAATATTGTTGTATAGTTGAGTTTTGGAGAGACACTCACCGGGAAGAACAACGATAGCGAGACAGGGGTAGTAAATCACTTGAATGACTTTTAATGCGTGCGTGATTCGAAGATCCAAGGTCATCCATTCATGCTTCGCAAAGATAAATTGAGCAGCCCAGAAGACATTGTCCCGAGTTTCTGCCACATTCCACGTTTCTGTTCCCGGACTCTGATCCATTACGGAACAAGCAAACCTTCCTTCCGTAGAGTGTGCTCTCTCTGTCCCGCTGTGTGGATCGGCGAGTCGCTGTGAGTGTCGGAGCGGCTGCTCAGTGAGAACTCAGTGATTCCGATGCTATTTAACAGGAGAGGGAAACTCCCTTGTGACGCCAAAACCCTCCGTGGAAATGACGATATTGGCATTTAATGAAATGACAGATGCAGTTAACCCTTTCTGCACAGCAGCTGCGTAGCAGGTGTGGAAGTGTTGTAAAATAATTTCGCGCAATGAAGTTTTATGTGTTCATAATTTGTTTATTAAAATATTCAGTAGAGTTAGCAAAAACTGAGTCAGAGTAAAATTCGAAGTTAAGGTTAGAATAAAATGTGCAGATTCTCTCATTAAGTTTCTTTAAATAAAACAGGTATTTGTTTCAAAAGCTTACTTTTCATATATTCTGAATGAAAAGCAGCGTGGCATAAGTATTTGGCTGAGAGAGTGAGAGGGAGAGAGAGATAGCGAGAGGGGGAGAGAGGGAGAGAGACACAGGCAGACAGACAAAGAGGGGGAGGAGAGAAAGAGAAAGGGAAAGAGTGAGAGAGACAGAGTGAAAGAGACAGACAGAATGAGAGAGAGAGAGAGGGAGAGAGAGAGAGAGAAACTGACAGAGGGAGGGAGAAAAGGACAGAGCCTGACAGAATGTTCTCCCATCTACAGAAGTTTCTGAGTGTTTTTTATCGACAGATCAAATCACTTCAAACTAAAAATGAAGTATAGTCGCTGTCTTGCCTTTATAGCTGCATTGATATGTTGGAACTAGGTTAGACCCTCAGAGATCCAGACACCCAGGGACTTGAAACAGCTCACTCTCTCCACTTCTGATCTCTCTATGAGGATCGGTATCTGATCCTTATTTTTACCGTTCCTGAAGTCCACAATCACCTCTTTCGTCTTACTGACGTTGAGGGCAAGGTTGTGGCTGAGACACCACTCCACTAGTTGGTATATCTCGTTCCTCTGCGCCCTCTCGTCTCCATATCATATTCTACCAACAATGGTTGTATCATCAGTGAATTTACAGATGAGCAATGCCTAGCCATACGGTCATGGGTGTACAGACAGTAGAGCAGTGGGCTAAGCCCCGGGATCTCCGGTCTCCTGAACCTGGTGGCCGGTCCGACGGTGGCGGGGATGCCGAACGCCGCCTTTACCGCCCCATCTCTCCGTCACCCCACTTTCAGGGAACCGTCTCCCAAAACCTGGTGTGTTCCGTCACCACTGTCACTCCCTCTCCGTCACCCAAAACCTGTCACCCCTGTCACCCCCTCTCCGTCTCCCCACTTTCAGGGAACTGTCTCCCAAAACCTGGTGTGTTTCGTGGAGAGAAAGCTACATTCCTGAGACAAGAGTTAACACAGATTTCTCTCCACTCCCCCCGACACTTGTAAACACATCTCCCTCTCCCACACCCCCCCTCTCTCCCCACCCAACGTGCTCCTTCCCTCTCCCCCGTCTCTACCCTATTCCCCAAACTTGCCCCCCTCAGTCTTACCGGCCATCTCTCCCTGTTCACTCCCCCCTCACTATCTCTTCCCCTCTCACCCTGCCCTCGAAACTGCCCCTCTTCTCTCTCACACTTTCAACTCTCCCACACTCTATCTCTCCTCTCTGCTCAACTTTGTCTTTCACCCCCTTTCCCCTTCTCCGTCTCTCACCCCCTCTCTCCCCTCTCCCTCTTTCACCCCTCTCTGTCCCTCACCCTTCTCGATTTCCCACCCTCTTTTACCTCGTTCACCCCTCTCTGTCCCTCATCCCTTTCCGTCTCTCCCCCCTCTGTTCTCCACCTTTCTCTCCCTCCCTGTCCGACCTCTCTCATCTCCTGCCTCTCACGTTTCCCTCCCCCCCTCTCTACCCTCTGTCTCCCACCGCTCCCTCTCCTCCCTCTCTCTCTCCCCTGTCTGACTCTCCCTCTATCAACTATTCTCTGCCCCCTCTCCTCTTTCTCCCCATCTCTCTCCCACCCACCCCCTCTCTTCCTCACCCATCGCCCCCCAGTCTCTTCCTCCCCGTCTGGGTCTCCCACCTCCGCCTACCCCGCACTCCCACTCCCGACCCTACCCTCTCTTCTGTCTCTCTCTTCCCCGGACCAAGCCCCACCCTTTCTGTCTCTCTCACCCCATGTCTCCCTCTCTCCCTCTGGCAGAGGTCTGTGAGCGGGGTGACGGTGATTTTGCTGGTGAACTGCCTGGTCTCCCTGGTGATGTCCCTCCTCACGGCCATCGTCAACTGCGGGAACCTCGAGTGCTGCGCCGCGCGGCCTCCGGTGGTGAGTGGGCTCTTCCTGTGCACCGGGGGGGTGTGGGCGGCGGGGGATGGGACGTGGGTGGGAGAGATGGGGGGAGATGGAAAGAGAGACGGCAGGGAGCAAGAGAAAGAGATGGGGGCAGAAAGGGAATGAAAGAGGTGGGGAGAGGAGGATAGGGTGGGGGAGAGAGGGGCGGAAGAGATTGAGGGAGAAGAGGGGACAGAGGGGACTGAGGGAGAGAGAGGTTGGGGGAAGAGATGCAGAGAGAAGAGGGGACGGAGGGAGAGAGAGGCTCAGGGAGTGGGCAGTGGATTCCGTCTCCTCTCCTCACCTTCTCTTTCTCCCCTCCCCTCCTCAATCTGATCCCTCCCTCTCCCCCACCCACAGAGAATGGTGGTGATCCACGCTAACCAGCCCGCACCGCCGGACCTCGCCTTCATCTTCTCCAGCGAACTGGCGCCCACCCCGGCCTCTGACGGGCCCCGGTGACGACACGTTCCCCGCTCCACGGGACAGCCCAAAGGATTCGGGCCGAGCGGCCTGAGAGAAAAATCAAGGCGGGATTTTGGAGATGGAGTTGGGGGGGGGGGTTGGTGGGTGACATTCCCGTGGTCACATTCCTCCCCGTGGGTACCCCCCAGTTCAAGCTCCCTTGTTACAAGTCGGTCTGTCCCACCCTCGCCATCCGGTCACTCCTGAAACACTCCGCTCTCTGTTCCCTCTATCACCGCCATCTCACCCTGGCTGGTGGCCATTTTGTGATGGCTGCTATTGATAACTGCTCTCCCAGCATCGTAGAAATAGTCACATCCTTTTCCTCATCTCCCACTCGCTTCCCTCCCTGTTTATTCAATCTCAACTCCTCATCCCTCCTCTTTCCCTCCCTCCTCGCTCTCCCAACTCTCCATTTAACCTTCTGCTGACAGCCATTTTGTGACAGGTTGTGACCCTCCCTCCCACTTCCTCCACCATGAAGTATGTCACTCCCTCACACTCACCATCTTGTCAACCCCTTTCCCATCCCATCACTCACAAACCCCTCCTCTCCCTCCCGTCGCTTTCCTCTCCCCACCACCTCGATGTTGTGCACTTTATGCTGGTTGGCTGCCATTTTACGATGCCAATTTTCGCCTCTCCTCATCGCCGCTTCTCTCTCTGTTACCGAGTGAGTCTCTCCCCTACTCACCCCGTCACTCCTGACACCCTCCCCTCTCTGTCCCCTTGTCCTTTCTCCCGCCATCCACCACATCCTGGGTGGTGAACATTTTCCGATGGGAAATTTCCCTTCCCTCCATCGTTGAGTGAGTATCTCCCCTCTCCCTCCGTTACGACACTCAACTCTCCGTCCATCAGCCCTGACCGCGTCCCGACCCCTCGCTCCCCCTCGCTCCCCCTTTCCCCTGTCCGCACCCCCCTCTTCTTGCAGCTCGTCTTATTTGCGAAGGATCGTAACCACCCACCCTTCCTGCACTATTGAGTAAGTCACTCCCTATACACTCCCCATCCTGTTCCTGCCCACCCTGTCCTATCAGACCCCTCTCTCCTAGTCCTGTAACTTCCCCTCTCTTCCCGTCCCATCAGTTTCCCTCCCTCCCCGTCCCATCAGTTTCCCTCCTTCCTGGTCACACCACTCCCGCTCCCTTCCTGTCGTTTCACTCCTCTTCACCCCGTCTCAAACCACCAGTTTGTGACAGGAACTTTTGCCCCTTTTCGTCCCCTACTGAGTCAGTGACTTCGCCACGGTCACCGTCTCATCAGTCCACTCCTCGTCCCATCACTCCTCTTCCTCCCAAACCCCTCACCCCTCTCCCCAAAATCCACATGTATATGTGTATGTGTGAATATCTGAGATATATTCATTAGTTTATTCAATGAGAAAATTATTAGAATTCAAACATACATGCAATACCCAAGACGATATAAAACACAAATTAAAATACTGTTATTACAATCAATAACACACTCGATCCCGGGATTGTATCCACGGGCACCGTATGTTCCTTCGCCATAGATTCTGTGTGCGACAGTGGCCATTGTAAGTCAGTGTCTCACTCCATCCCTGGCGGCCACATTAACCAAGGAACACACACAAAAATGCTGGTGAACACAGCAGGCCAGGCAGCATCTCTAGGAAGAGGTACAGTCGACGTTTCGGGCCAAGATGCTTCATCAGGACTAACTGAAAGAAGAGATAGTCAGAGATTTGAAAGTGGGAGGGGAAAGGGGAGATCTGAAATGACAGGAGACGACAGGAGGGGGAGGGATGGGGCCAAGAGCTGGACAGGTGATTGGCAAAAGGTATACAGAGATGGAGGAGGGGGAGGGTCATGCGACAGGAGGCCTAGGGAGAAAGAAAGGGGGAAGTGAAACCCACTATAGTGAGAGGCACAGAGGGAGAATAAAGGGAGAGAAAAAAATGGGGAAAAATAATAATGATAATAAATAATAAATAAGGGATGGGGTACGAGGGGGAGGTGGGGCACGTGTGAGTGAGGCGAGGGACAGAAGGAATATACAGATCAATAGTGGCTGAGAGGATAGTGCAGGAGGGAGGGCTTCAGGGTTTTAGATAATTGGGCTTTGTTCCAGGGAAGGTGGGATCTGTTCCGACGGGACGGTTTACACCTGAACTGGAGGGGTACTAACATTCTTGCAGGAAAGTTTGCTAGGGCTGCTTGGGGGGGGGTTAAACTAAATCTGCAGGGGGCAGGGATCCAGAATGTGAGAGAGGATAGCGAGATGAAGTATAAAGGACAGGTGGGGACTACACGGTTCCGGAATGCGAAGTGTGAAGTAGAGAAAGGTGAGGTGGAAAGAGTGATAAGGAGGATACATGTGCAGAGGGATGGTCTGACGGAGCATGGAGTTAAATGTGTGAGCTGCTGACGTGCGGGAATAAATAAGCTGCTCCCGACTCAATCACAGTCACACAGAACTAACTGACCGGCGACAACGGGTGACCGGTTGAATAATCAGTCCCGTTTCTCACCGTCACTCTGCATCGGGGAACCGATGATTATTAAATCACACTTCAGGGCTGTGTCCGGGATCGCTACAGATCCAGGGTCACTTCCGAGGTATTTGTCAATTTAATATCATTATATCAGCCAGACTGCCGAATGCACCGTCCTCAGCAAAGGGAGCAAAAGGATTCTCTCCCGGGATAATCCCACCCCGGGACACCGGTGTCCCAGACTGAGCCCCGGCCCCCGGGCTCTTCCTGTCTGTGTAATTACCCGGGTCTCACGTGGGGGGGGGGGTCTCAAACCCGCACATCCGGCGGAAGCAGCGCCGCAAAGATCGACGCAAAGCGCGAGCACGGAACTAGCTCCGTTAGAACGGTTGGGAATTAAACCTGGCGCGCGGACATTAAAGGTAAGGGGAAGGTGGCGGGGGGGTTAAAGGGGAGGGCGGGGAATCGGCCAAACTGTCGGCATCCCGCGGGCGGGGATGTTCACACATTCAGATGTTCACACGGTCACGGTCAGTCCGGGTCTGGGTTCCTGCAGAGATCTCAGTTCCTTCTTCCCGGTCCCACTGAACCGATTGTACCACAGCCTGAAACAGATGGGAGAATAAAGATGAAATAAACAGATCACACAACAGTGTCAGTAACAGGGAACAACACTCACAGACAAATATCACCAGAAAACCCGCGGATCCGCTGATATTTTATCACATTGAACATTAACACAAACACTCACCAGATCCACTCCAGACTCGGGAGGGTCAGTATGAGGCGGCGGAGAGCGGGGATAGATCGGTCTGTCAGCGAGTTGTAACCCAGGTCCAGCTCCGTCAGTGATGGGTTTGTACTGAGAGCGGAGACGAGATCCTCGGCACCAGAATCTGTGAGACCGACACTTTCCAGCCTGGAGATGAGAGAGAGTGAGGGTGAAGGACACAGAGAGACTGGAGACGGTACAAATCCCCAGTGTTTATCAGTAACACAATTATTGATCACATTAATGTTCAGTGTCAGACACCCAGTGACTGTAAACACAATCTCCCACAGTCCGGTACTTACCACAGTTTCTGTATTTTACACTCCGGGTTCCTCAGAGCCGCAGACACCAGTTTCACTCCTGAATCTCCCAGGTCATTCCGCCCGAGTCTAAACACAAACAGACAAATTGATGAACAAAGTGATTCAACCCGAGGGTCTGAGGGAATTTCTCTCACTCGGATATTTCAGGAAACATTAAACCCTTCAGTAAATCACTGATCAGAGTTCCCATCACTGTCAATGTCCCTCACTGCCCAGCTCCAGGGTATTCACCGAATGTCAGTAATTTAGTCTGTCGATGTGACCCTGTAAACTCCACATATCCTGTTTCATTCCCCGATGGTCAGAAACGTGTTCCTGACCTGAGAGGGTCGGGAGGGGCAGGGATGAAGGAGGAACGGGGATGGGGAAGAGAGATCCCACAGGACGAAGGGTGATGGCATTTGTCACAATTCTTCACAATCGTATTTATCACACTTTTACCCAAATCCCTTTACATTGAAACAACACAACTGGACAGTTTCACATTTCAGAGTGAGAGATAAATCAAGTTACCCCAACTCCCGGCACTTGTACAGCCCGGGTCCCAGCCGCTGGATTCCTTCACACTGAATGTGGCAGCGCTCCAGGTTGAGGTGTTTTATTGTATCACAGAGTCCGATGACATGAGACAGGACCGCGCAGTCAATCGGGGTCAGTGTCATTCCACTGAATGAAAGTGTTTCCACTGATCCCAGTGCGGCCTGAGCCAGTCCACGATTCTGAGACTCAAACAGGTAGTGCAATGTGTTCAGGAGGCTCCTTTTACCAGCTTCACTCTTCGTGTTTCCACTCTGGCGTTTAACCTCCTCCTTCACCCAGTCAATCACCCGGCAGGTTGTTTGATGAGGAAATGGACCCAGAAACTCCTCCAGGCCCCGAGCTGTCATTGGGTTGGAGAGACCAGCAACAAAACGGAGAAATACCTCAAATCGACCGTCTGTCGTGTTGTGGGCTTCAGTGAGGAATCTCAGAATATCCCCGGGATGTGGATTTAGGAATTGTGCGACTGCAGCTACAAACTCTTGGATGGTGAGATGTGGGAATGTGTACACCACGCTCCGGGCAGAATCCTCTCTCTCCAAAAGCTCCATCAGGAACCCGGACAGGAACTGGGAAGGCTGCAGACTGTATTTGATCAAATCTCCATCTGTAAACACAATCTTCTTCTCGGACACTCCTCTGAAGGCCATCTGACCAACCCTGAGTAACACATCACGGGGGTTCTCAATCTCACGGCCGTGGTTTTTCAGGATGTTGTAAATATAGTAGGAATACAGTTGGGTGATGGTCTTGGGAACTCGCTGTGGGTCCCTGACTCTTTGTGTGAAGAAGGGGCCCAGTGCCAGAGCGAGGATCCAGCAGTAGGAGGGGTTGTAGCTCATGGTGTACAGGATCTCGTTCTCCTTCACGTGTTTGAAAACAGCTGCTGCCACCGACTGATCTTCAAAATGCCTGACGAAATATTCCTTCCGTTCCTCACCAACAAATCCCAGGATTTCAGCCCAGACACTGATCTTCGCCTTTTCCAGTAAATGTAAGGCGGTGGGGCGGGTTGTCACCAGCACTGAACACCCTGGGAGCAGCTTGTGCTGGATTAAACTGTACACAATGTCAGACACTTTGCACTTGAATTCAGGATCTGTGCATGTGGACCGAGGTTCTGTGTCTCTCTGACTGTCAGCAAAATCAATTTTGTCATTGAATTCATCCAAACCATCAAATATAAACAGCAATCCCTCTGGGTTCTTCCAGACCTCTCTCAGGATATTCCCAAAGTAAGGATACTGATCCAGAATCAGTTCCTTCAGGTTTATTCTGCAGTTAATGGAGTTTAAATCCCGGAATTTGAAACTGAAGACAAACTGGAATTGTTGGAATATTTTCCCCGTCGCCCAGTCATAAACAATCTTTTGTACCAGTGTTGTTTTCCCGATCCCCGGGACTCCGGCCACTGCTGCTGAACTCCCAGATTTGGATTTACTCCAGGAAAAGCTGCTCTGGAACAGCTGATCAGTCAGGATTTTTTCCAGCTCTCTGCGGAGATGTTTTTCTGTCCACTCCTCGTGGTCTCTGCCTCTTGCCAGCAGCTCATGTTCCACCAGTCTCCGATCTCGAACAGTAGAAATGACCGTGAGCTCAGTGTATCGATCAACCAGCTGGAAAACCTTCACCTTCTCCCTCATCAGGATCGTGTTCACTCTCAGGGTTTCAGTTTGTGTCCGCAGAGTCTCCTTGTGTTTCTGTTGAACATCTTCCATGGGAACAGACAGTGAACAAACTGTTACATGCCTCAACTCAGAACTCAGTATTTAAATACACAAGAGTTAGCTCAAAGCTATTGCATTAATTGGGGTCTCACAGTGTGTCAGGAACCTTTTGGGGCCTGTGGGGTCTCACAGTGTGTCAGGTCCCTCTCAGGGGTGTGTGGGGTCTTACAGTGTGTCAGGACACTGTTAGGGGTGTGTGGGGTTGTACAGTGTGTCAAGAGTCTGTCAGGGGTGTGGGGGGTCTCACAGTGTGTCAGGACCCTCTCAGGGTTGTTTGAGGAATCATAGTGTGTCAGGACCCACAGTGTGTCAGTGTTTCACCATGCGTCGGGACACTGTCAGGGGTGTGTGCGGTCTCACAGTGTGTCAGGACCCTGTCAGGGGTGTGTGGGGTCTCACAGTCTGTCAGGACGCTGTCACGGGATTCTGGGGTTTTGCAGTGTGTCAGGACCCTGTTACTGGTTTGCGAGGTTTCACAGTGTGTCAGGACCCTTTTCCGGGGGTGGGGGGTCTCAGAGTGTGTCAGGACCCTGCCAGGGTTGTGTGGGGTCTCGGAGTGTGTCAGGCCCCTGTCAGGGGTGTGTGGTCTCACAGTGTGTCAGGACCCCTCTGGGGTGTGTGGGGTCTCACAGTGTTTCTGAACCCTGTCACGGGTGTGTGGGGTCTCACAGTGTGTCAGGTCCCTGTCAGGGGTGTGTGGGGTTTCACTGTGTGTCAGGGCACTGTGAGTGGTTTGTGCGGTTTCACAGTGTGTCAGGATCTTGTGGTGGTTGTGGGGGGTCTCACAGTGTGTCAGGATGCTGTTGTGGGGGATCTAACAGTGAGTCAGAACCCTCTCAGGTGTGTATGGGATCGCAATGTGTGTCAGGACCCTGTCAGGGCTGTGTGGCGTCTCACAGTGCGTCAGGTCACTGTCAGGGGTGTGTTGGATCTCACAGTGTGTCAGGACCATTTTGGGGTGTGTCGGGTCTCACAGTGCGTCAGGAGCCCTTTCAGGTGTGTATGGGGTCTCACAGTGTGTCAGGTCCCTGTCAGGAGTGTGTGGGGTCTCACAGTATGACAGGACACTGTCTGTCAGTTGTGTGTGGGGTCTCACAGCGTGTTTGAACCATACCAGGGGTGTGTGGGTTCTCACAGTCTGTCAGGACGCTGTCACGGGTTTGTGGGGTTTCACTGTGTGTCAGGACCCAGTGATTTGTTTGGGGGTCTCACAGTGTGTTGGGAACCTTTTCTGGGGGTGGGGGGGGAATCTCACAGTGTGTCAGGATCCTTTTGGGGTGTGTGGGGTCTCACAGTGCTTCTGAACCCTGTCAGGGGTGTGTGGGATCTCACCGTGTGTCAGGACCCTCTCAGGGGTGTGTGGGGTCTTACAGTGTGTCTGGACCCTGCCAGGGGTGTGTGAGGTCTCACAGTTTGTCTGGACACTGTCGGGGAGGGTGGGGCGGTCTCACAGTGTATCATGACCGTCTCAGATGTGTGTGGGATTTCAATGTGTGTCCGGACCCTGTCATGCGTGTGGCGTCTCACAGTGTGTCCGGACCCTGTCAGGGGTGTGTGGTGTCTCACAGTGCATCAGGATCTTGTTAGGGGTGTGTTAGGACTCACAGTGTGTCATCACCCTCTCGGGGGTGTGTTAGGACTCACAGTGTGCCAGGACCCTGTCAGGGTTATGTGGGGTTTCACAGTGTGTCAGGACACTGAGAGTGGTTTGTGGGGTCTCATACTGTGTCAGAACCCTCTCAGATGTGTGTGGGATCGCAATGTGTGTCAGGACCCTGTCAGGGGTGTGTGGCATCTCACAGTCTGTCAGGACGCTATCCAGGGTGTGTGTGGTCTCACAGTCTGTCAGGACCCTGTCAGGTGAGTGTGGAGTCTCACAGTGCGTCAGGTCCCTGTCAGGGGTGTGTGTGGTCTCAGTGTGTCAGGAACGTGTCAATAGTGTGTGGGGTCTCACAGAGTGTTAGGACCCTGTTAGGGGTGTGTGGGGTCTCATAGTGTGTCAGGACCCTGTCTGTCAGTTGTGTGTGTGGTCTTAAAGTGTGTCAGGTCCCTGTCAGTGGTGTGTGAAGTCTCACAGTGTGTCAGGACCCTGTCGGGTTGTGTGAGGTCTCACAGTGTGTCAGGGCCCTCTCAGGCGTGTGTGGCATCTCACAGCGTTTCCTGAGCCTGTCAGGGGTGTGTGCGGTCTCACAGTGTGACAGGACCCTGTCATGGGGGTGTGGGGTCTTACAGTTTGACTGGACAGTGCCAGGGGTGTGTGGGGTTTCACAGTATGTCAGGACCCTGTCAGGGGTGTGTGGGGTCTCACAGTGTGTCAGGACCCTGCCAGGGGTGTGTGGGGTCTCACAGTGTGTCAGGATCCTGTCAGGGGTGTGCAGTGTCTCACAGTGTGTCAGGTCACTGCCAGGTGTGTGCAGTGTCTCACAGTGTGTCAGGATCCTGTCAGGGGTGTGTGGGGTCGCACAGTGTGTCAGGACCCTGTCAGGGGTGTGTGGGGTCGCACAGTGTGTCAGGTCACTGCCAGGTGTGTGCAGTGTCTCACAGTGTGTCAGGACCCTGCCAGGGGTGTGTGGGGTCTTACAGTGTGTCAGGATCCTGTCAGGGGTGTGCAGTGTCTCACAGTGTGTCAGGACCCTGCCAGGGGTGTGTGGGGTCTCACAGTGTGTCAGGATCCTGTCAGGGGTGTGTGGGGTCGCACAGTGTGTCAGGTCACTGCCAGGTGTGTGCAGTGTCTCACAGTGTGTCAGGTCCTTGTCAGAGGGGTGTGGGGTCTCACAGTGTGTCAGGACCCTGCCAGGGTTGTGTGGTGTTTCACAGTGTGTCTGAACACTGTGAGTGGTTTGTGGGGTCTCACAGTGTGCCAGAACCCTCTCAGATGTGTGTGGGGTCTCACAGTGTGTCAGCACCCTGTCAGGTGTGTGTGGGGTCTCACAGTGTGTCAGAACCATGTCGGGGGGTGTGGTGTGTCACAGTGTGTCAGAACCCTCTCAGGGTTGTTTGAGGTATCACAGTGTGTCAGGACCCACAGTGTGTCAGTGTCTCACCGTGCGTCAGGACACTGTCAGTGGTGTGTGGGGTCTCACAGTGTGTCAGCACCCTGTCAGGGGTGTGTGTGGTCTCACAGTGTGTCAGAACCATGTCAGGGGTGTGGTGTGTCACAGTGTGTCAGAACCCTCTCAGGGTTGTTTGAGGTATCACAGTGTGTCAGGACCCACAGTGTGTCAGTGTCTCACCGTGCGTCAGGACACTGTCAGGGGTGTGTGGGGTCTCACCGTCTGTCTGGACGCTGTCACGGGTTTGTGGTGTTTCACAGTGTGTCAGGACCCTGTGACTTGTTTGGGGGTCTCACAGTGTGTCAGGACCCTTTTCCGGGGGTGGGAGGAATCTCACGGTGCGTCAGGATCCTTTTGGGGTGTGTGGGGTCTCTCCGTGTGTCAGGACCCTCTCGGGTGCGTGGGGTCTCACAGTATGTCAGGTCGCTGTCAGGGGTGTGTGGGGTCTCACAGTGCGTCAGGACCCTGCCTGGGTTGTGTGGGGTCTCACAGTTTGTCTGGACCCTGCCAGGTGTGCGTGGGGTCTCAGAGTGTGTCTGGACACTGTCAGGGGGGGTCTCACAGTGTGTCAGGACCCTCTCAGGTGTGCGTGGGATCTCAATGTGTGTCAGGTCCCTATCAGTTGTGTGTGGCGTCTCACAGTGTGTCAGCTCGCTGTCAGGGGTGTGTGTGGTCTGACAGTGTGTCAGGACCCTGACAGGGTTGTTTGAGGTCTCACAGTGTGTCAGGACCCTGTCGGGAGTGTCTGAGGTTTCACAGTTTGTCAGGACCCTGTCAGGGATGTGTGGGGTCTCACAGTGTGTCAGATAACTGTCAGGGGTGGTCTCACTGTGTCAGGAGCCTCTCAGATGTGTGTGGGATCTCAATCTGTGTCAGGACCCTCTCACGTGTGTGTGGCGTCTCACAATGTGTCAGGTTGCTGTCAGGTGTGTGTGTGGTCTCACAGTGTGTCAGGAATTTGTCAGGGGTGTGTGGTGTCTCACAGTTTGCCAGGTCCCTGCCAGGAGTGTGTGGGGTCTCACAGGGTGTCAGGGCCCTGTCAGTGGTGTGTGGGGTCTCAAACTGTGACAGGCCCCTGGCAGGGTTGTGTGGGGTTTCACTGTGTGTCTGGATACTGTGCGTGGTTCGTGGGGTTTCACAGTATGTCAGGATCTGGTTGTGGGTGTGGGTGGTCTCACAGTGGGTCAGGACACTGTTGCGGGGGGTCTCACAGTGTGTCAGAACCCTCTCAGATGTATGTGGGATCGCAATGTGTGTCTGGACCCTGTCAGGGGTGTGTGGCGTTTCATAGTGCGTCAGGTCGCTGCCGGGGTGTGTGGTGTCTCACTGTGTGTCAGGTCCCTGTCAGGGGTGTGTGGGGTCTCACAGTGTGTCAGGACCCTGTCAGGGGTGTGTGGGGTCTCACAGTGTGTCAGGACCCTGTCAGGGGTGTGTGGGGTCTCACAGTGTGTCAGGAACCTGTGAGGGGTGTGTGCAGTCTCACAGTGTGTCAGGACCCGTTTGGGCTGTGTGGGGTCTCACAGTGTGACAGGACCCTATCCAGGGTGTGTGGGGTCTCACAGTGTGTCCCAACTCTGTCAGGTGTGTGCGGCGTCTCACAGTATGTCAGGTCCCTGTCAGGGGTGTGTGGGGTCTCACAGTATGTCAGGACCCTGTCAGGGGTGTGTGGGGTCTCACACTGTGTCAGGTCCCTGTCAGGGGTGTGTGGGGTCTCACAGTGTGTCAGGGTCCTCTTAGGGGTGTGTGGGGTCTCACAGTATGTCAGGACTATGTCAGGGGTGTGTGGGGTCTCACAGTATGTCAGGACCCTGGCAGGGATGTGTGGGGTCTCACAGTGTGTCAGGGTCCTGTCAGGGGTGTGTGGGGTCTCACAGTATGTCAGGACCCTGTCAGGGGTGTGTGGGGTCTCACACTGTGTCAGGTCCCTGTCAGGGGTGTGTGGGGTCTCACAGTGTGTCAGGGTCCTGTAAGGGGTGTGTGGGGTCTCACAGAGTGTCATCAGTGTGAAAGTAAGCATGCAAGTACAGCAGGCAGTGAAGAAAGCTAATGGCATGCTGGCCTTCATAACAAGGGGAATTGAGTATTAGAGCAAAGAGGTCCTTCTGCAGTTGTACAGGGCCCTGGTGAGACCACACCTGGAGTACTGTGTGCAGTTTTGGTCTCCAAATTTGAGTAAGAACATTCTTGCTATTGAGGGAGTGCAGCGTAGGTTCACAAGGTTAATTCCCGGGATGGCGGGACTGTCATATGTCGAAAGATTGGAGCGACTGGGCCTGTATACTCTGGAATTTAGAAGCCTGAGAGGGGATCTAATTGAAACATCTATAATTATTAAGGGATTGGACATGCTGGAGGCAGGAAACATGTTCCTGCTGATGGGTGAGTCCAGAACCAGAGGCCACAGTTTAAGAATAAGGAACAGGCCATTTAGAATGGAATTGAATAAAACTTTTTCACCCAGAGAGTGGTGGATATATTGAATGCTCTGCACCGGAAGGCTGTGGAGGCAAAGTCTCTGGATGTTTTTTAGAAAGAGATGGATAGAGCTCTTAAAGATAGTGGAATCAAAGGTTATGGGGATAAGGCAGGAACTGGATACTGATTGTGGATGATCAGTCATGATCACAGTGAATGGCGGTTCAGGCTCAAAGGGTCGAATGGCCTACTCCTGCACCTAATGTCTCTTGTCTATTTTCTATAGGACCCTGTCCGGGGTATGTGGGGTCTCACAGTGTGTCAGGACCCTGTCAGGGTGTGTAGGGTCTCGCTGTGTGTCAGGGCCCTGTCAGGGGTGTGTAGGGTCTCACAGTGTGTCAGGTCCCCGTCAGAGGTGTGTGGGGTCTGACAATGTGTCAGGGCCCTGTCAAGGGTGCGTGGGGTCTCACAGTGTGTCAGGACCGTGCCAGGGGTGTGTGGGGTCTCACAGTGTATCAGGACCCTTTCATGTGTGTGTGGTGTCGCGTGGTGTGTCACGATCCTGTCAGGGTTGTGTGGGGTCTCACAGTGTGTCAGGACTGTGTCAGGGTTGTGTGGGGTCTCACAGTTTTCAGGAGCCTGTCAGGGGTGGGAGGGGTCTCACAGTGTGTCAGGAGCTGTGCCGGGGTGTGTGGGGTCTCACTGGTTGTCTGGACACTGATGTGTGTGGGATCACAATGTGTGTCAGGACCCTGTCAGGGTTATGTGGCGTCTCACAGTGCGTCATGTCCCTGTCAGGGGTGTGTGGCGTCTGACAGTGCGTCATGTCCCTTCTGGGGTGTGTGGGGCCTCACAGCGTTTCTGAACCCTGTCAGGGGTGTGTGCGGTCTCACAGTGTGTCAGGACCTTTTTGGGGCCTGTGGGGTCTCACAGTGTGTCAGGACCCTTTTGGGGTGTGTGGCGTCTCACAGTGTGTCAGGACCCCTCTGGGGTGAGTGGGGTCCCACAGTGTTTCTGAACCTTGTCAGGCGTGTGTGCCGTCTCATAATGTGTCAGGACCCTTTTGGGGCCTTTGGGTCTCACAGTGTGTCAGGACCATGTCAGGAGTGTGTGGGGTCCCACAGTGTGTCCGGACACTGTGAGGGGTGCGTGGAATCTCACAGTGTGTCAGGTCCCCGTCAGAGGTGTGTGGGGTCTGACAATGTGTCGGGGCCCTGTCAGGGGTATGTGGGATCTCAGTGTGTCAGGACCCTGCCTGGGTTGTGTGGGGTCTCACAGTGCGTCATGTCCCTGTCAGGGGTGTGTGGGGTCTCACAGAGTGTCAGGACCCTTCTGGGGTGTGTGGGGTCTCACATCGTTTCTGAGCCCTGTCAGGGGACTGTGGGGTCTCACAGTGTGTCAGGAACCTATCTGTCAGTTGTGTGTGTGGTCTCACAATGTGTCAGGACCGTGCCAGGAATGTGTGGGGTCTCACAGTGCGTCATGTCCCTGTCAGGGATGTGTGGCATCTCACAGTGCGTCAGGACCCTGTCAGGTGTGTGTGGCATCCACAATGTGTCAGGACCCTCTGGGGTGTGTGGGGTCCCACAGTGTTTCTTAACCCTGTCAGGCATGTGTGCTGTCTCACAATGTGTCATGACCCTATCCTGGGTGTGTGGGGTCTCACAATGTGTCAGGAACCTTTTGGGGTGTGTGGGGTCTCACAGTGTCTCAGGACCCTGTCAGGGGTGTATGGGGTCTCATAGTACGTCAGGACCCTGCCAGGGGTATGTGGGATTGCAGTGTGTGTCAGGACCCTGTCAGGTGTGTGTGGAGTCTCACAGTGTGTCAGTGTCCTGTCAGGTGTGTGTGGGGCGTCACAGCTTGTCCTGACCCTGTCAGGGGTGTGTGGGGTCTCACAGTGTGTCAGTGTCCTGTCACGGGTGTCTGGGGTCTCACAGTGTGTCAGTATCCTGTCAGGTGTGTGTGGAGTTTCACGGTGTGTCAGTGTCCTGTCAGGTGTGTGTGGAGTTTCACAGTGTGTCAGTGTCCTGTCAGGTGTGTGTGGAGTTTCACGGTGTGTCAGTGTCCTGTCAGGTGTGTGTGGAGTTTCACAGTGTGTCAGTGTCCTGTCAGGTGTGTGTGGGGCGTCACAGCTTGTCCTGACCCTGTCACGGGTGTGTGGGGTCTCACAGGTTGTCAGGAACCTGTCAGGTGTGTTTGGGGTCTCACAGTGTGTCACGACACTGTCAGGGGTATGTCAGGTCTCACCGTGTGTCAAGATCCTTTCAAGGGTGTGGGGATCTCACAGAGTGCTTGGACCCTGTCAGGGGTGTGTGGGGTCTCACAGTGTGTTAGGACCCTGTCAGGGGTGTGTGGGGTCTCACAGTGTGTCAGGACCCTGTCAGGGGTGTGTGGGGTCTCACAGTGTGTCAGGACCCTGTCAGGGGTGTGTGGGGTCTCACAGTGTGTCAGGATCCTGGCAGGGGTGTGTGGGGTCTCACAGTGTGTCAGGACCCTGTCAGGGGTGTGTGGGGTCTCACAGTGTGTCAGGACCCTGTCAGGGGTGTGTGGGGTCTCACAGTGTGTCAGGGCCCTGTCAGGGGTGTGTGGGGTCTCACAGTGTGTCAGGGCCCTGTCAGGGGTGTGTGGGGTCTCACAGTGTGTCAGGGCCCTGTCAGGGGTGTGTGGGGTCTCACAGTGTGTCAGGTCCCTGTCAGGGGTGTGTGGGGTCTCACAGTGTGTCAGGGTCCTGTAAGGGGTGTGTGGGGTCTCACAGTGTATCAGGGTCCTGTAAGGGGTGTGTGGGGTCTCACAGAGTGTCATCAGTGTGAAATTAAGCATGCAAGTACAGCAGGCAGTGAAGAAAGCTAATGGCATGCTGGCCTTCATAACAAGGGGAATTGAGTACAAGAGCAAAAAGGTCCTTCTGCAGTTGTACAGGGCCCTGGTGAGACCACACCTGGAGTACTGTGTGCAATTTTTGTCTCCAAATTTGAGGAAGGACATTCTTGCTATTGAGGGAGTGCAGCGTAGGTTCACAAGGTTAATTCCCGGGATGGCGGGACTGTCATATGTCGAAAGATTGGAGTGACTGGGCTTGTATACTCTGGAATTTAGAAGCCTGAGAGGGGATCTTATTGAAACATATAAGATTATTAAGGGATTGGACATGCTGGAGGCAGGAAGCCTGTTCCCGCTGATGGGTGAGTCCAGAACCAAAGGCCACAGTTTAAGAATAAGGGGTAGGCCATTTAGAACGGAGTTGAGGAAAAACTTTTTCACTCAGAGAGTGGTGGATATATTGAATGCTCTGCCCCAGAAGGCAGTGGAGGCCAAGTCTCTGGATGTTTTTTAGAAAGAGATGGATAGAGCTCTTAAAGATAGTGGAATCAAAGGTTATGGGGATAAGGCAGGAACTGGATACTGATTGAGGATGATCAGTCATGATCACAGTGAATGGCGGTTCAGGCTCGAAGGGTCGAATGGCCTACACCTGCACCTATTGTCTCTTGTCTATTTTCTATAGGACCCTGTCCGGGGTATGTTGCGTCTCACAGTGTGTCAGGACCATGTCAGGAGTGTGTGGGATCTCGCTGTGTGTCAGCACCCTGTCAGAGGGGTGAAGGGTCTTACAGTGTGTCAGGACCCTGTCAGGGGTGTGTGGGGTCTCAGTGTGTCAGGAGCTGGCCAGGTGTGTGTGCGGTCTCACAGTGTGCCAGGTCTCCCTCAGGGATGTGTGGTGTCTCACAGTGTGTCAGGACCCTCTCAGTAGTGTTTGAGGTACCACAATGTGTCAGGACCCTGTCAGGTGTGTGTGGGATCTCACTGTGTGTCAGCACCCTGTCAGAGAGGTGTAGGGTCTCACAGTTCGTCAGGACCCTGTCAGGGGTGTGTTGGGTCTCACAGTGTGTCAGGACCCTGTCAGGGGTGTGTGGGGTCTCATACAGTGTGTGAGGAGCCGGCCAGGGGTGTGTGGGGTCTCACAGTGTGCCAGTTCCCTGGCAGGGGTGTGTGGGGTCTCACAGTGTGTCAGGACCCTGTCAGGGGTGTGTGGGGTCTCACAGTGTGTCAGGAGCCATCCAGGGGTGTTTGAGGTATCACAATGTGTCTGGACCCTTTTGGGAGTGTGTGGGGTCTCACAGTGTGTGAGGACCGAGTCCAGGTTGTGTGGAGTCTTACAGTGTGTCCGGACCCTGCCCGTGGTGTGTCGGGTCTCACAGTGTGTCAGGACCCTCTCAGGTTTGTGTCCGGTCTCACAGCGTGACAGGATGTTGTCAGGGTGCGTGGGTCTCAGAGTGTCTCAGGACACTATCAGGGGTCTGTGCGGTCTCACAGTGTGTCAAGATCTTGGCGATCTGGAAGGAATCTAGAGCAGCTGGATGACCTTCGACTCATAAGGGAGAATGAGGCAGTCATAGATGAGAGCTACAGGGAGGTAGTCACACCTAGGCTGTCGGAAGCAGGTCGTTGGGTGACGGTCAGAGGGGGGAAAGTGAAGGTGAGCAGACAGGTAGTGCAGAGCACCCCTGTGGCCATTTCCCTCAATAATATGTTCACCATTCTGGATACTGTTGGCGGGGACAACCGACCGGGTGTGAGCCACGGTGGCAGGGCCTCTGGCACTGAGTCTGACCCTGTGGTGCAGAAGGGTGGGACGGAGAAGAGGAGAGCTGTCGTCATTGGAGACTCTATAGTCAGGGGAGCAGACAGGAGATTTTGTGGACGTGAGAAGGACACCCGCATGGTTTGTTGTCTCCCGGGTGCCAGGGTCCGGGATGTCTCTGACCGGGTGCACGATATCCTGGTATGAGAGGGCAAGCAACCAGAAGTCATGGTACATGTTGGCACCAACGACATAGGCAGGAAGAGGGATGAGGTCCTGAAGTGTGAGTTTCGGGAACTAGGCAGAAGGCTAAAGAGCAGGACCTCAAGGGTGGCGTTCTCAGGATTGCTGCCAGTGCTACGTGACAGTGATGGTAAGAATTGGAGGAGATGGCAGTTGAATGCGTGGCTGAGGAGTTGGTGCAGGGAGCAGGGGGTTTGGATCATTGGGATCTCTTCTGGGGTATTCTTCACTTATGTGAAGAACAAAAGGATGACAGGAGTGAAGGTAGGTCCATTTAGATAAAGGTGGGAAGATGTGCCTGGAAGCTGTGGAAGTGAGTGAGGTGCTCAATGAATACTTCTCTGCAGTTTTCACCAATGAGAGAGAACTTGATGATGGTGTGGACAATATGAGTTAGGTTGATGTTCTAGAGCATGTTGATATTAAGGGAGAGGAGGAGTTGGAGTTGTTTAAATACATTAGGATGGATAAGTCCCTTGGGCTAGACAGAATATTCCGCAGGCTTCTCCATTAGGTGGGGGAAGAGATTGCTGAGCCTCTGGCTAGGATCTTTATGTCCTCGTTGTCCACGGGAATGGTACCAGAGGACTGGAGGGAGGCGAATGTTGTCCCTTTGTTCAAAAAAGGTAGTAGGGATAGTCCGGGTAATTATAGACCAATGAGCCTTACGTCTGTGGTGGGAAAGCTGTTGGAAAAGATTCTTAGAGATAGTATTTATGGGCATTTAGAGAATCATGGTCTGATCAGGGACAGTCAGCATGGCTTTGTGAAGGGCAGATCATGTCTAACAAGCCTGATAGAGTTCTTTGAGGAGGTGACCAGGCACATAGTTGAGGGTAGTGCAGTGGATATGATCTACATGGATTTTAGTAAGGCATTTGACAAGGTTCCACACAGTAGGCTTATTCAGAAAGTCTGAAGGCATGGGATCCAGGGAAGTTTGGCCAGGTGGATTCAGAATTGGATTGCCTGCAGAAGGCAGAGGGTGGTGGTGGAGGGAGTGCATTCAGATTGGAGGGTTGTGATTAGTGGTGCCCCACAAGGATCTGCTCTGGGACCTCTAATTTTCCTGATTTTTATTAACGACCTGGATGTGGGGGTAGAAGGGTGGGTTGACAAGTTTGCAGATGACACAAAGGTTGGTGGTGTTGTAGATAGCGTAGAGGATTGTCAAAGATTGCAGAGAGACATTGATGGGATGCAGAAGTGGGCTGAGAAGTGGCAGATGGAGTTCAACCCGGAGAAGTGTGAGGTGGTACACTTTGGAAGGACAAACTCCAAGGCAGAATACAAAGTAAATGGCAGGATACTTGGTAGTGTGGAGGAGCAGAGGGATCTGGGGTTACATGTCCACAGATCCCTGAAAGTTGCCTCACAGGTAGATAGGGTAGTTAAGAAAGTTTATGGGGTGTTGGCTTTCATAAGTCGAGGGATAGAGTTTAAGAGTAGCGATGTAATGATGCAGCTCTATAAAACTCTGGTTAGGCTACACTTGGAGTACTGTATCCAGTTCTGGTCGCCTCACTATAGGAAGGATGTGGAAGCATTGGAAAGGGTACAGAGGAGATTTACCAGGATGCTGCCTGGTTTAGAGATTATGCATTATGATTAGAGATTAAGGAAGCTAGGGCTTTACTCTTTGGAGAGAAGGAGGATGAGAGGAGACATGATAGAAGTGTACAAGATATTAAGAGGAATAGATAGAGTGGACAGCCAGCGCCTCTGAACATCTGGAGAAGAGTGATGCTTATGTGAGAATGCTGTTCTTGGACTATAGTTCAGTATTCAATACCATCATTCCCTCCAGGCTTAACAAGAAGCTCAAAGACCTCGACCTCGACCCTGCCTTGTGCAGCTGGATCGTGGAGTTCCTGTCAGATCGCCAGCAGGTGGTAAGAGTGGGCTCCCTCACCTCTGCCCCTCTGACACTCGATATAGGTGCCCCTCAGGGCTGTGTCCTAAGCTCCCTCCTTTACTCTCTGTATACACATGACTGTGTCGCCACCCACAGCTCCAATCTGCTAATTAAATTTGCTGACGATACTGTATTGATTGGCCAAATCTCAAATAATAACGAGGTAGCCTACATAGAAGTAGTCATCACTCTGACACAGTGGTGTCAGGAAAACAACTTCTCCCTCAATGTCGCAAAAAACAAAGGAGCTGGTCGCAATGTCACAAGAACAAGAGGAATGGAGACAGGCTAACCCCTATTGACATCAATGGATCTGGGGCTGAGAGGGTGAACAGCTTTAAGTTCCTTGGCATTCACGTCACTGAGGATCTCACATGGTCTGTACACACCGGCTGCGTGGTGAAAAAGGCACAACAGCCTCTCTTTCACCTCAGATGGTAGAGGAAGTTTGGGATGGGCCCCCAAATGCTAACCATTTTCTACAGGGGCACAGTTGAGAGCACCCTGACTGGCTGCATCACTACCTGGTATGGGATCTGTGCTTCTCTCAATCGCAGGGCTCTGCAGAGAGCGGTGCGGACAGCCCAGTGCATCTGTAGATGTGAACTTCCCACTATTCCGGACATTTCAGAGACGGGGTAAAAAGGGCCCGAAGGATCATTCCGGACCTAAATCTCACCAACCACAAACTGTTCCAGCTGCTACTATCCGGGAAACGGTACCGCAGCATAAAAGCCAGGACCAACAGGCTCCGCGACAACTTCTTCCACCAGGACATCAGACTGATTAATTCACGCTGATACAACTCTATTTCTACAAGTGCATACATAAACACACACTCACCGAGCACACTTTACTGTAATTGTGCTGCTGGCACAGAAAAACAATTTTCACGACATGTGTCTGTGATATTAACCCTGATTCTGAGAATTTTTATCTGGCTGTTGTCTCATTTTTTTAGTTCTGTTATTCACCATACTCATACTGTCCTCATTCATATCAATCTAAGTGTGATCCAGTACACATGGCGTTTTCTAGAAACTGTCATTTAAGTTCTTATTTTTCTTGGCATATTTTCCAGATCTGTTTCAGACCAGGATATTATACCAAAATTATACGTCAATATGGGCATAGTGAGTGTATACTACCTTTGTTATATTTTTACTGTTCAGCTCTGTTTAGCAGATTTTCTTGATCCTTGATGTAAATTCAGATTTTCTTCAGACTTGCAATAAATTCAGATTTTCTTTGGTCTTAAAGTAAATTTTGTTGGAAGGTTTTCCTTTATCACACTATTATCTATTTTCTTTGTTATTGATATCCTAAATATATGTTTGATATTCTGTTGCATTGTCCCCTGATGCTCTGTTTGATATTCTACTGGCTCTATTGCACCTTTCTTTATGTTTCATGTTCTGTACTTTTCTAGTCTAAAGTTCATGCTTGTATCTTTGGAAATTGTTTTTTTTTTTATCTGAATTATTTGTTTTAGTTTTGCTGATGCAAGAGCAAATAATTTCAAATCACCAATGTATAGCTGTGCAAAGGTATAATTCGTACTTTTTACCTGATTTGATACCTGATTTTTGTCCATTTTAGTAAATTATAAGCAGGTTTAAAGCCAAACAAAACCATACTGGCCTTAGTGAGTCGCTCTGGAAAATCCCTCAATTTTGATAATGGTGGTTGTCCCTTTGTGGTTGTTAATAGGACGATTATTTTATGCCAATGATTCATCAGATGTTGTAGAAATTTCACAAGTATTGGATGAATTTTATATCTATTTGGAACTTCTCTTAACCATGTGAGGGAGAGAATCAAATGTTTTTTGATAGCCAATATTACACTGAAAGATTTCTGCTTTCCACAGGTTTTGAAATAGAATTGCATAATCTGTTATCTGTTGTTCATAACCGAACGGTATTTTTTCTGCTGCCCTGTGAGTATATTGTGGTTATCTAAGTGAGTTGTTATTAGTTACCGGATGCACGATGCTACAATTATATAATTGTCTTAATATTATTAAGAGCCAATAATAACATAGTAGGTGACCATTCAGTAGTCTTATAAATGCAGTATTGAAGCTGTCCCTGAGGCTGGTGGTACACACCTTCAGTCTTTATATCTTCCGCCCCATGGCAGTATGAAAGAGAGAATGTTTGAGGTGGTTTGGGGTTCAGCAGGGCCAAGAAGGGCCAAAACACCTGTTTCTGTGCTGTAGTTTTTTTTATGGTTTCTATGGTTTCTAGACAACATCCATGTGTAACTTCATCCATCACCTTTGTCACATCCTGGAGGAACTCAATCAAGTTGTCAAGATGCAAACCCCATCCAAAACTTTTAATGATTATGGACCTGTATTCCCAGATCACTTCACTCTACCACCCTCCTCAGTGCCCTCCCGGTAACTGTATAAGACCGACCCTGCTTGGTCCTTCCAAAGTGCAACATGTCGTACTTGTCTTCAATCTGTCCAATTTATTCTTAAATGTTAAAAAAGAACCCACATTTACCACCTCGTCTGGCAGCTCATTCCACACTCCCACCACTCTCTGTGTGAAGAAGCCCGCACCCCCCATGTTCCCTTTAAACTTTTCCCCCCTCACCCTTAACCCATGTCCTCTGTTTTTTTTTCTCCCCTTGTCTCAGTGGAAAAAGCCTGCTTGCATTCACTCTATCTATACCCAACATAATTTTATATACCTCTATCAAATCTCCCCTCATTTTTCTACGTAAAGTCCTAAGCTATTCAACCTTTCTCTGTAGCTGAGTTTCTCAAGTCCCGGCAACATCCTTGTAAACCTTCTCTGCACCCTTTCAACCTTATTAATATCCTTCCTGTAATTTGGTGACCAAAACTGAACACAATACTCCAGATTCGGCCTCACCAATGCCTTATACAATCTCATCATAACATTCCAGCTCTTATATTCAATACTTTGATTAATAAAGGCCAATGTACCAAAAGCTCTCTTTACGACCCTATCTACCTGTGACACCACTTTTAGAGAATTTTGTATCTGTATTCCCAGATCCCTCTGTTCTACTGCACTCCTCAGTGCCTTACCATTTACCCTGCATGTTCTATCTCAGTTTGTCCTTCCAAAGTGCAATACCTCACACTTGTCTGTATTAAACTCCATCTGCCATTTTTCAACCCATTTTCCCAACTGGTCCAAGTCCCTCTGCAAGCTTTGAAAACCTTCCTCACTGTCCACTACACCTCCAATATTTGTATCATCAGCAAATTTGCTGATCCAGTTTACGACATTATCATCCACATCATTGATATAGATGACAAATAACAATGGACCCAGCACTGATCCCTGTGGCACACCACTAGTCACAGGTCTACTTGTATGTCGGTAGAATATTTGACAAGGTCCCACATGGGAGGCTCATACAGAAAATTAATATGCTTGGGAACTGTGGGGAATTGTCCTGGCTGGCGGGGACGCACACTGGGAGAAATGCCTTCGCTGGCGGGTGGTGAATCTGTGAAATTATTGTCATGGACTGCTGAGGAAGACACGCCATTGGATATATTTAAAATGCAGATCGATATGTTCCTGATTAGGAAGAGCATCAACATTTACAGAAGGCGGGATAATGGGGTTGAGAGGATCTGGGGAGCAAAATCACTGAGCCGATTGGCTTAATTCTGCTCCTAAGTCTTATGATTTTAGGGTGCATCTGGAGTATTGTATTCACTTCTGATTGTCCAGCTCTTGGAAGGATTAGAGAGGGTACAGAACAGGTTCATCAGGGTGTTGCCTGGATTCGGTGGCATGTGCTACAAGTGGAGGTTTGATAAACTTGGTTTGTTTACTCTGGAGTTAGAATAGAGTTCTGACAGAGGTGTACAAGTTTGAGAGATAAGATTTGGGTCGACAGCCTGTATTTTGTTTGTTATTTTTTTACATAAGACTGGTGTCTAATATCAGAGGGTATTTGGTTAAGATGAGATGTGGTAAATTTACAGCAATTGAGAGTGTTTTTTTTTCATTGAGTTCTGGTACCTGGAATTTACTATCTGAGTCATGTCGAAGGCAACTATGTTATATATGTTCCTAGATATACATGAAGGTACAGCAAATGCAAGCATATGGTCAATAATATAAGAAAGAATACCAAAATATTTTTTTAAACTTTCCCAGATATATAAAGAGTAAAAAAACAGGAGAGGTTCGATATTGGACCGCTGAAAAATGATGTTGTAGCTGCAGTAACGGGTGAAAAGGAAATACCAGACAAACTCTATAGAAGTCACTAGCGGAATTACAAAAAGTAATGAACACCAGTGAACAGAATTGTGTGTGGTGCTATTACAAAGGAAAAGGGGCTTGGAAGATGGAAGGTCTGAAGATAGAAAACTCACCTGGACTGGGTCATACAGTGTATCAGGAGCCTGCCTGGGGTGTGTGGGCATTCCCAGAGCGTTAGGACCTGGAGTGAAGGCTTCAGCAGAACCAACAGATGGATTAATAGAAAAATAAAATGTAGAATATTCAGGCTGCAAAGAGAGATACTTTGAATTGTTACTTCAATCCAGAGATCAGCGAATGGCTAATGGTGAATTTTGATTCCCAGGTTTTGCCAAGTCACAGACTAACACTTGAGGTGTGGTTTGAACTGAGCATTTCATCACTCACCTATCAGTTGGGTGGGTAATTCAGATAACCCTTGGGCGATGTTCATGTATTCCTGTGGAGCAGGACCTGTTTAAATATTAAAAAAATCCATGGAAACAGAACTAAAATAATTAAAATAACTAAAATGTTTATTTCAATGTGCCTTTGTGTTCAGTGTGTGGTTTTAACGTACCGAGTTCCTGTATTTCCCTCAGTATTCTGTCCAACTTCGGTAACTCAGTCCTCCATGTCACAAAGGATTCCCACATCGCCCTCCGGGCCCGGGAGCCTTTCTCCATCACCAAACTGAGGAAGAGTCTGGAACTCTCAGTCCGGTTTCCCTTCTCTGTCAGTTCAGTGACTTTCTAGAAAAGGAAAGTAATAAATTTACCACGGAGCAGACAGACGAACATGGAGAATGTGCAGGTTAATATCTGTTCATGGTCCCAGTAGCTTCAGAAATGATGCAGTCACTGGGCTGCTGCCTGATCCTCCCTGGGTTCAGTCGTTAACAAAGAAACTCTAGCTGAGGGAACTTCTAAATCAATATTGTGAAAGAATAAGGATTTACTGTCACCCTGCAGTATATTCAACGTGATTAATTTACTTATCCATCAATGTGTAACATTACATCAAAAAGATGTGACAACAAGAACGGAAGAGAGGGAGAGCGAGGGAGCAAAAAATGGATGGTGGGCATCACTGAATCGTGGCTGAAAGATCATATTTGTGTGCTCACATCCAAGGATAAATATTTAATCGAAAGGAGAGGCAGGTGGGTGAAAGGGTTGGGTTGACTCTGTTGTCATAAAAAATGAAATGTGCTTCTAAAGAAGTGATAGCAGATTGGACGGTGTAGTTGTTAAGATACTGTGTAGGAAAGAAAATGACCCTGATGGAACAGTAACCAGGATGTGGGATACAAATTCCAGTGGGAGAGAGGAGAGGCATGTAAAGATTTCAATGTTAAAATAGTCATGGGGAATTTCAATATGCAGGTAGCTTTGGAAAATCAGGTCGGTGTTGAATCCCAAGTGAGGGAATTTATAGAATGCCTATGAGATGGTTTTTGAGAGAAGCCTATGGTTGAGTCCACTATAGGAAAGGCAAATCTGGATTCAGTGTTGTGTATTGCACCAGATTTGATTGGGAAGCTTAAGGTAAATAAACCCCTAAGAGGCAGCGATCATAAAATAGCAGAACTGACACTGAAGTTTGAGAGGGAGAAGGTAAAAGTCAGATGTATCAGTTTACACTGGAATAAATGAATTACAGAGAAATGAGAGAGGAGCTGGGCAAAAATAAATTGGAAGAGGCAACAACCAAGCAGGAATAAAGTATGACTATGACTATGACTATGACTAGGAATAGATGAAGATTCTGGGAGTGATTCAGAAGGCACAGGTAGAGGTAGATAATCCCAAATATGAAGAATTATTCCAAAGGCAGGATGATCAACCGTGGCTGACGAGGAAGTCAATGCAGCACAAAAGCAAAGGAGAGGGTATAGAGTATAGCAAAACATAATGGAAAACAGAAGGACTGGGAGGCTTTTACTAACCAGCAGAAAGCAACGAAAAGCCGTAAGTAGAGAGAATATGAAATATGAAGGGGTGCTGGCTAATAATGTAAAGTGCTTACCAAAAGGTTCTTGTGATATATATGTCCTTTCAGGACAACCTATTGATTTTTGGTGTCATGCGATATCAGCTTTGTGCGTGGTAGTTCCTGTCTAACCAATCTGAATGTTGAACCAGGAAGTTACCGGGAAAGTTGATGAATGGAAGGAAGTGGGTGTTGTCTGAATGGACTTTAGCACGACATTTGACAAGGCACCGCAAGGGAGGGTGGTCAAGAAAGTGCAGTTGCTCAGCACTCAAGGTAAACTGGTAATTTGGATTAGACAATGGCTTTTTGGAAGAAGGCAGAGAGTGGTTAGAGACTGTTGAATCTCTGACTGGGAGTTTGTAATATGTGCTGTGCCACAGGGATCGGTGCTGGATCCGATGTTGTTTGTCATCTATATCAATGATCTGGGTGAAAATGTGGTTAACTGGATCAGCGAATTTGCAGATGACACCAAGAGTGGAGAGTGAGGAAGACTACCAAACCTTGCAGTGGTGTCTAAACCAGCTGAGAAATGGGCTGAAAATGGCGGATGCAATTTAATACAGACAAGTGCGACATGTTGCACTTTGGAAGGACCAAGCAGGGTCAGTCTTATACAGTGACCGGTAGGGCACTGAGGAGTGCGGTAGAGCGAAGTGATCTGAGAGAACAGGTCCATAATCATTAAAAGTGGCAGCAAAGGTTGATAGATTGGACAGAAAGTATTTGTCACACGAGCCTTCATAAATGAAAATATTGAGTACAGGACGTGAAATATGGTGTTCAACGTGTATAAAACGTTGGTCAGGCCTAGTTTTCAGTACTGTGTGCAGATCCGATTACCTACTTCGAGGACAGAGGTGAAGCAGGTTGTGAAGTATGTTGCTGGAACTGGAGGACCTGAGGTATAAGGAAAGACTGAACAGGTTAGGACTTTATGCCTTGGAACGCAGAAGATTGAAGGGTGGTTTGACAGAGGTACACAAAAATATAAGGTGTATAGATAGGGTAAATGAGGGGAAACTCTTCACTCAGGGGGTGGTGAGAGTGTGGAACGAGCGAGAAGTGCGAGTGGTACAAGCGGTGAAGAGAAGTCTGGATAGATACATGAATGGTAAGGGTATAGAGCGCCATGGCCCAGTGCAGGTCAGTGGGAATAGGCAGCTTCAGTAGTCTGGCATGGAATAGATGGGCCAAAGGGCCTGTTTCTGTACTGTACTTTTCTATGAATATGACAAGTCAGCTACTCTGTTAGGGAACTCAGATGGAGACCAGACCAGCTGTGGTTAGCAGGTTTCCCTCCCTCAAGTACCGCAGTGAAGCCAGTTGTCCCAGTTGACAATCTGACAATATTCATCCTGGATTAATGAGCTGAGGTGAATTTGACTGACGGTCCCGATAAGACGTGAAATTAGTTTTAGACTGAATGTCTGTTCAACAGCCCAGATATGCAGCCACTGCTCGTATATCACACTGATAAATACAGCAGGTGTGAGAGGAAAAGGTGACGCTGAACCTGTAGTTCCCAGTGCTCCCCACCTTAACAGCTGAAACCAGATCTGCTGGAGACCATCAGAGATCAACATCTCCATTGCCACGTAGAACTCCTAGAACGTGCAGGAGATGAATATTAATCAATATTCCCTCTGATACCAGCAGTTCGGTGACAATAGACTAAATACACTCACCTCATTTTCTTCTCTACTGAAATGTCCCTCCTTTGTCAACATCCAACCGAGTCTCTCAACCTTTTCTTCAATCGCTTGTTTAAGTCTGTCTCTGTAGAACTTTGTCAGCTGGTACAGTCGATATTTCTCCCCCTCTGCCAGGAGGTCAGAGATTGTAAACTCTGGCTCTGCAAATATAAAAAGTGAATGTAGTCACAAACTCAAATATCACCTGTCTCCACCGCTCTCACCCAACCCAACAAACCAGTCATGTCAACAACCTCAGTGTTCACCTGCCTTCATCTGGAAACATGGATTTTATCCTAATCTCTGACACTGGACTAAAACCGAACCATCAATGCGCTAGACATGACGTTACCAGAAGGACCACATTTACTAGAAACCTGTTTCTCCCACCGTCCCACCCACTCACCCATCGCGGTTTAAGATTGGCAATAAATGTTGGGACTGCCAATGATAGTCGCTTCCCAGAGATACTCTCTCCATCCTGGCGAATACATTTCCCACAACTGTTATCCTGGAAATACTCTCTTATCCGGATAGCTGCGTTTCCTCTGATACACATCCTGGATATCATCAGAACAGGTAGTACATTTCCTGTAGTGCGGTAACGGGTGCCCCCCTACACCACATGTACCACATCCACACATTTCCCCTCTCTGACCAACCCTCCAACAAGGAATCACATTTACCCTCCTCCCTGCCACATTCTGCGAAAACATTACCCTCATATTTCACTCACCCACTCCCTGTTGGGGACTTGACAATTCCGTGTTTAATGAGCTTCTGAGCTGACAGACAGTCGCCTCACTTGTGCTGGTTCCATGGTCCTGCTCAGTGTCTCTGACGTCACTGTCTCTGGGCTGACAGACAGTCGCCTCACTTGTACCAGTTCCAGGGTTCTGATCAGTGTCTCTGACGTCACTGTCTCTGGGCTGACAGACAGTCGTCTCACTTGTACTGGTTCCAGGGTCCTGATCAGTGTCTCTGACGTCACTGTCTCTGGGCTGACAGACAGTCGCCTCACTTGTACCGGTTCCAGGGTTCTGATCAGTGTCTCTGACGTCACTGTCTCTGGGCTGACAGACAGTCGTCTCACTTGTACTGGTTCCAGGGTCCTGATCAGTGTCTCTGACGTCACTGTCTCTGGGCTGACAGACAGTCGCCTCACTTGTACCAGTTCCAGGGTTCTGATCAGTGTCTCTGACGTCACTGTCTCTGGGCTGACAGACAGTCGCCTCACTTGTACTGGTTCCAGGGTTCTGCTCAGTGTCTCTGACGTCACTGTCTCTGGGCTGAATTTGCTCCACTTCCGCTGCGGCCGGACCGCATTCCATTGGGACATTGCTCTGAATCTGACCCTGCTTTGGTACCTTGCTTCCCGTGTCCCGATCATCTTCCCTCAATGAGTTGCCTGGTAAAAACCTCTTGAGTACTTTCCGTACCCGATTTAATTTCCCACCTGAAGTAAATGAGCAATAGCAGGTTTAGAGTGATTTATACTCGAACAAGGATTCACAATGAGTGTCTGCAATGGAGCCGAGACTCCGGCTGACCAGATTTGGAGTGGGACTGTGCTGGTCAATGTGAACCACACTTCCTGCTAGGTGACCATCACAATAAGCCGGTGTCTGGACACATCCACTCCCAGGAAAAAACTGGATAGACACAGTAATACTGATCACCGACTACGCATTAGTTGAACACACTGATAACCAGCGGTTATTAATGGAACAGCATCAGGTGATACGGGGAATTATCACTGGGATTATCTTTCGTAAACATAAATCTCCCTGGGTCACAAACTGTCCAGTCACCTGTGTCACTCACAAACAATCCACTGGATTACTCATGGTCCGATCCTCTAGATCACACGTTCTCCGTTTGCTTTGTCTTACATTGTCTTGTCCCCTGGGTCACAGACTGACCATTGCCTTGATGCCTGGTCCCCTGGGTCCCATCCCGTCACCTGGAGGATGATTGTCATGTAACAACTATACAAGTCATTGGCAAAGGGAGCGTCTTGGCGTGCAGTTCTCGTAGCTAAACTTAAAGTCTCACCGAGAGAGCTTTGCGTTCATTTGCGGTTGCTGATCTATAGGATGGATGTGATTCAGCTGGAAAGACTGTCGAGGAGATTGACAAGTACGTTACTGAATGGAGCTGCTTGGTTTTTGTGTTATATGTTTCGGCTGGGACAGTTTGCCCTGGATCAGGGGAGCTTGAAGGGTGACCTTACACACATACATAAAGTAATCAGGGGTGCAGAGAGGGTGGATAGTCATAATATGTTTCCCAGGTTAGGGGAGTCTGAGACTCGAGGGCAGAAATTTAAAAGGGACTGAAGGGGCATTTTTTCACGTGGCGGGTGATGAGTATAAATTGCATGCAGTCAGAGGAGGCTGTAAACACAAATAAAAGGATTCATTTCCAGGCTGTAATCTCTGTTTTATTCCACCTGGAATCACAGAGTTGAGCACAATCACAATGCCCACCGGAGACAGAGACAGTTGGTCACTGGTTATACCGGGTCTCCCATCAGAGGCACTGGGAATTTAAATTCAGGTAGCAGATCATCTCAAGAGGGAAATATTGAGAACTCACTTTCACCATTTGGCCACAGACCAGACATGGATTGGGATATTAAAACAAAATCAGAATCAGGTTTATTATGACCGGCATGTGATGTGAAATTTGTTAACTTAGCAGCAGCAGCTCAATGCAATAGATAATCTAGCAGAGAAAAAAATAATACTGAATAAAAAAAATAAACAAGTAAACCAATTATGAATATTAAATAGATTTTTTAAAAACTTGCAAAAACAGAAAGACTGTATATTAAAAAAATCTAAGGTAGTGTCCAGAGATTTAATGTCCATTTAGGAATCGGATGGTAGAGGGGAAGAAGCTGTTCCTGAATCGCTGAGTGTGTGCCTTCAAGCTTCTGTACCTGCTTTCTGATGGTAACGGTGAGAAAATGGCATGCCCTGGGTGCTGAAGGTCCTGCATAATGGACGCTGCCTTTCTAAGACACTGCTCCCTGAAGATGTCCTGGGTACTTTGTAGATTCATACCCAAGATGGAGCTGACCAGATTTACAACTTCCTGCAGCTTCTTTCGGTCCTGTGCAGTAGCCCCTCCATACCAGACAGTGATACACCAAACCAGACCACAAGTTTATCTAAAATGAAGTGTCTCCTGATCCTCAGCCATTTCCAAGGCTGGCAATGTTCTCGGCTCGGTTACAGAAAACAGAGTTTGGAAAATTTCCCTCATCTACTTTCCCTCAGAGTTTGGAAAATTTCCCTCATCTGAATTTTATAAATAAAAGTTGGAGATGTCTTTCACCTCTAAACAGGCCGATGTGCAACAAGCCCTGAGCCTGGACTTTTACGTAACAAACAACACCGCCGTCACATTCCTGTTTGTGTTTCACTCTCAACCTGCTGATTCAGGGTCTCCGGCTCCTTTCACTCAGGTGGAGCTTTGCCTGGTGAACGAAGTCACTCGACCATTACTGGTGTCAGGTCCCTGCACTGGGACTGTTGGACTGATCGATTACACAAAGCTGCTTTACCAGTGGGATCAATGACACTTTTCTCTGCCCTGTTAGCACCTGTGTAAGTTTCTTCATCTAAACTATTAACCATATAACAATTACAGCATGGAAACAGGCCATCTCGGCCCTTCTAGTCCATGCCGAACTCTTACTCTCACCTAGTCCCATCAACCTGCACTCAGCCCATAACCCTCCATTCCTTTCCTGTCCATATATCTATCCAATTTATTTTAAACGACAACACTAAACCTGCCTCAACCACTTCTGCTGGAAGCTCGTTCCACACAGCTACCACACTCTGAGTAAAGAAGTTCCCCCTCATGTTACCCCTAAACTTCTGCTCTTTCACTCTCAACTCATGTCCTCTTGTTTGAATCTCCCCCACTCTCAATGGAAAAAGCCTATCCACATCAACTCTATAAATCCCCCTCATAATTGTAAACACCTCCATCAAGTCCCCCCTCAATCTTCTACGCTCCAAAGACTAAAGACCTAACTTGTTCAACCTTTCTCTGTAACTTAGGAGATGAAACCCAGGCGACATTTTAGTAAATCTCCTCTATACTCTCTGAACTTTTATTAACATCTTTCCTATAATTCGGTGACCAGAACTGTGCACAATACTCCAAAATTGGCCTTACCAATGCCTTATACAATTTCAACATTACATCCCAACTCCTATACTCAATGCTGTGATTAATAAAGGCCAGCATACCAAAAGCTTTCTTCACCACCCTATCCACATGAGATTCCACCTTCAGGGAACTATGCACCATTATTCCTAGATCCCTCTGTTCTACTGCATTCTTCAATGCCCTACCATTTACCATGTATGTCCTATTTTGATTAGTCCCACCAAAATGTAGCACCTCACATTTATCAGCATTAAACTCCATCTGCCATCTTTCAGCCCACTCTTCTAAGTGGTCTAAACCTCTCTGCAAGCTTTGAAAACCTTCTTCATGATCCACAACTCCACCTATCTTAGTATCATCTGCATACTTACTAATCCAATTTACCACCCCATCATCCAGATCATTAATATATATGACAAACAACACTTGATCCACTACAGATCCCTGAGACACACCGCTACATACCGTCCTCCAATCTGACACACAGTTATCCACCACTACTCTCTGGCGTCTCCCATCTAGCCACTGCTGAATCCATTTTACTATTTCGATATTAATGCCTAACGATTGAACCTTCGATGTGCAGCTACAGGGCAGAAGTTTAATTATAAAGAGCCCAGTGAACATACCTGTAGCCATTCTGATTCTGACTGACGATTGTCGATTGTCGTCGTCTTGTTCACACTTTGGTCGCGGTGCAGGACAGCTCCAGCTGTTGGTGATGCCCTGAATTACATACAACAAGCAGACAGTGAGTCAGAGAGAGTACGATTCTTTGCAAAATGTGACCGTATCACCACCCTGTGTATCAGAGCAGCAGTTTGCTTAGGGAACAAACATTCCCTGTTAACATCAACTCCCACACCATGTCTGTATGTCTGTCCAGTGATATCTGGCGAATCTTACTGATAGAGTCACAGAGCAACAGAGCACAGACACAGACCCTTCAGCCCAATGAGACAATGCTGACCACAGTGCCCACAGAGATGGTCCCAATTTCCTGTGTCAGGCCCATTTCACTCCTGGCCTCTTCACTCCATCTACACATCCCAACTGCTATCGTCACAATCACTGTCTATCTCATTGGTAACTCTGAAGCAAAGCATTCATTAAGCACCTCGCCTATCACCGCATCCTCCAGGCACATTTCCTCCCTTGCTCCTGTGTAGTCCTACGCTCAGTCTATTCATCCTCCTCTTCTTTTCCCACATGCAGAACACCTTTGGCTTTCCTTCGTCCTGCTTCTCAAGGACTTCTCAAGTTCCTTCGACCTCTAAGTCACTTCTTAACCTCCTTCCAGGCTACGTTATAATTCTCTGGAGCCTTGCTTGGATGTTGCTTCCTAAACCTAAATAATGCTTCCTTTTCCCTCTTGCTTAAATGTTCTCATCTCTTGTGATCACAGTTTGTTTATATAAACATTGTTTCACTGTGGGTGGAACAAATCTACCCCGAACTGCATATAAGTGTTCTTGAAACAACCTTCACATTTCCATTGTGTGTTTCCCGTTGAAAATGTTTTCCCAATTTACACTCCAAAGTTGTTCCAAATACCATTGTAACTATCCATCCACTAATTAAATACTGTCTCGTAGGGTCTGCTACTATCCTTGTCCATGACCATGATAAAAGTTGGGGTGTTGTGGTTACTATCTCAAAAGGGCCACCCATTGTGACATCAGTCACCTGACCAGCATCATTGCCTCATACGAGATACAGTACGGCAACTCCTCCAGTGAGCCCATCCACATACTGTGTCAAGAATCCTTCCTGGACACACAACACATTCTGCCTCATTGACACATTTTGGAACAAGGAGGTGGAATCAACATCAGGAAAGTTGAGATCAACAGTGATAACAACCTTGTTGCTTTTGCACCTTTCCCAACGCTGCCAAGTTATCTGCTCTCATTATCCCTGTGGCTTTGGGGGAGGCCTATAGAATACTCCCAGAATGATAGCCCCCTTCCCGTTTCTGACTTTCACCCACATTGATGTCCTCTGTGTATGTCGCTGTGATACCATCCCTAATTAGTACAGAGAATTCCCCCCCATTCACCACCCCCCGCCCATATGTATTATGAAACAACTAAAACCTGGAGCATCAAACACCAATCCTGCCCTTGTAACAGTCAGGTCTGTGTAATGGTGATAACATGCCATCCATTGCTCGGATTTCCAGAAACTGCAGATTTTCTCTTCTTTTTGATAAGTCATCATTCAGTCATGGTATAAGATACAAGTCATAATACATAGTAGAATTAGGTAATACAGTCATTCTAGTCTGCTCCATAATCAATCATGAAGCATTATTTTTCCAACACTGTATTGTTGCTTCCCTGCTATAATACTCAACCCATTTAGCAATCCAGAACATAAATATACCTAACGACAGCCTCCACCACCCTCTGTGGCATCAAATTCCACAGATGAACCAACATTTGGCTGAAGTAATTGCTCTCACCTCAGTTTTAAAGTGAAGCTTCTTTATTCTGAGGCAGCACTCTCAGATCCCAGACTCTCCGTCTAATCAAGACACCCTCTCCATTCCCACTGCATCCAGACTTGCTGTTATTCAGTTGGTGTAAATAATCACCCCCGCCCTAACTTCCACCCCCCCCACACCAAACCCCAACCACCATCCCTCTGAACCCCACTAAACACAGGCCCAGGTCCATCAAATGCTCCACATGCATAATGCTTATTCTTCAGATTATTCTTGTGAACCTTGTTATCAACAGCTGTACTGAATACATTTCCGGGGAAAACAGGACAATTGGTACCAGGATAATGTACTAGGAAAAGCTGTGCCTTCTTTACTCTTCTGTCAACTCTCACAAAATGTTCCAGGGTGAATGTAATACAGATAAACTGGAATCACTAGAAATGCTCAGCAGGTAAGGAACAGCTGTGAGGAGAGGAAAAAAGTTAGCAATTCGGTTTCCTAACCTTTCATCAGAATGGATTCAAACATCATCCAGTTTTTAGTGGAAAATCTTGGGTTGTTCTCCATGGAGTGGTAGGGACTGAGGGAAGATCGGATGGAGGTTTATAAAATTATGAAAGACATAGATAGAGTAGACGGGGAGTATTGTTTCACTGTTTAGAAATGTCTAATACCAGAGGACATGCAATGAAGGTGTGAGGGAGTAGTTGCAAAGGAAATGTTAGGGTAAGTTGTTCTACTCAGAGAGGTGTGGATGCCTGGAATGCATTGTCTGTTATGGTGGTGGAAGCCAACACATTGGAGGCTATTAAGAGATGTTTAGGTAGGCACATGGGTGTGAGGAAGATTGAGAGGATATGGACGTTGTGTACGTAGGCGTCATTATTTTTTTTTGGGGGGGGTTGATTTATTTTTTATCTGGTTTGGCACACCATTGTGGCCGATGTGCCTGTTCCTGTGATGTACTGTTCCACGTTCTGTTCTATCTTCAGCATCTTGAGTTTCCCTTTGACTCCCACTGGCAGATAGACAGTTGACAGTGAGGGGGAATTTCCAAAAGTGAATTGAATTCTGAAACCCCGGTCTATTTCTACTGGGGCAAACACGAAACAGCGTATTAATCACAGCCTCTCCCTGCGAGGGATGGAATGGGAACTCATTCTCTGCTTTGCTTCAGAACTCCAGAACCTCAGAACCAATCATCTGAGCACAGAACAGAAATATTCGCTCAACATCTCATAAACCCGGACAACCTGATCCCCTGATTCATTTTATCTGGGTGAAAACGTGTGGTATTCCAGGATCCAACCTCAGAGGGTCACAGCCCACACCCAGAGCCTCACACATCTTTTCCACATATCACATTGGGTGTTTCCACATCTCACACTGACAGACTCACGCTACCAATATCCAGCCCCTGGAGACGTCTGCTTCACTGCGGAAGGAGGAACATCCAGCCACATCTGCAAAAGCACCAACGTAGACCGAAGCCCAAACACTACCAGTTCCATATTCCTGGAGCCCCCATCCCAAGATTGTATCTCAAGCACCAACTCTCCCAGGGCTCTTTGCTGCCGGTAATATGCGGCAGTGTCTCAGCTAATCCCAGTTCAATCTTCTTGCTGCGTGGGATCTCGCCCAGTACAGCTGGCTGCCATGTTTCCTGCAGTGTAGCAGGAACAAAATGTAAAATTATAAAGTAGAAAATGCTGGGAACTCAGTTCATCAGACTACATCTCTGAAAGGACAAATGGTGGAAGACCCAGTTTCAGAACTGAGACTGTCCAAGGTGCTGCCGATCTGCTGAGCGTTTCCAGTATTTTCTCCTCCTTACTTTGAATTTCCTGCAACTGTAGTATTCTCTCCCTCCTCGTTTTAATGCACAGATAGTAACTGATTGTAAAATATCAACAACACCCTAAACAGTAAATGCCACCCCACCCCAAACCATTTGTTAGTTCTCAGTTCATTCTGACCCTGGTGCAATACATTCCATACAGTCAATGCTCACAGCATCCTTTCCTCCCACAGTCACTGTTACATTTGCTCCTGAGGCCACTGTCTCTACGTTGAGAAGCGGTGACCACAGAGCGATAGAAAGTGCAGCACTTGCTGCAGCTCTGACGGGCTGTTACCCTGGAAACAGAGGAAGTGGCTCACCGAAAATAACCGAAAAAGGAAATAACAAACTCAACATCAGATGCTGTGAGTTTCATTTTGACAAAGATTAACACTGCAGCCATTTTGTAACGGTGAAACTAAAATTGAAATGGCTGCTTTTACCCTGCCACCTGCTGTGTTCAATTAAACCTCTGGTAGCTCCAGCTATCAAAAACCCAATCCTGGAAAACTTGTAAAACAAATCTTCGCAATGAAGACAAAATTTAGAAGAGAGTTTGCTGAAATATATCATTGTGGCATTGGGACACAGGCTGGACAGAGATTGAACAAAATGGTTGATAGATATCATTGATGTGGTGGGATACAGACTGGACAGAGATTGAACAGTGGGTTGATATATATCATTGAGTTGGTGGGATTCAGACTGGATAGAGGTTGAACCAGATGGGCAGGGAATGAGCAGATGGAACCCGGTGGGAGAAGGAATCAAGTGCACTCTCCGATGGTCGTCCAGTAATACACAGACACTGAAATAATAGTACACACTACTAGATAACAGATTCCAATATAACAAAGCCAGAGCAAACAATAGCCCTGGAGGAACGTTATTTTCTTTTTACTGTGTACTGTCCCAGTAGCTTATGGTCGAAATGACAATAAACTTGACTTGACTAAGAAGTTCGGTATATGTCGTTTTCCACCCTACACGCTTCATCAGTGCTCCGGAGAAAGTATCCCATCCCGATACCGCACAGCTTAATACAACTACTGTCTACTGCTATTTCTTTAACTGAATGAAGTAGCGGAGAACTGTGGACACAGCTGAGCACACCATAGAAACCAAACTCCCCTCCATGGACTCAGTCTACACTTCCCGCTGCCTCAGTAAAGCAGCCAACATAATGAAAGATCCCCACAACCTGAACATTCTCACTTCTCACCCTTCCACAGGGGCGAAGATAAAATAAAACAGAAACATACCACCAGGCTCAGGGATGGTGTCCGTTCTGCTGTGATAAGCGAACTGAATGTTCCCAGCGTGTTGAGTGGACTCCTGACCTCACAGTCTAAATCGATCTGACCTTGCACCACATATCTACCTGCACTGCACTTCCTCTGTAACCAGAATGAGTTGTTACACTCAGGTATTGTTTTGCCTCAATGTACTGCTGTAATGTATTGATCTGTGTGGATGATACCGAAGACACGATTTTCACTCTACCTCTGTACATGTAAAACAAAATAAAGATTCCCCATTTTAATCGTGTGGAAATATTAGACGGCCTGGGTTGCTCCTTTGGAATTTCTGGAGGGAGTGTACACAATTCCGAGAAACTCAGATAAATGAAACAACACTTAATTCCCGCATTAATAGGCTCATATATCGGGAAACACTGGCTGCATTTCGGCAAGTCGTTGCAATGGAAAGAAGATGGAAATAAACTTCCCAGTACCCCGAGAGGACGTTAGAGATCTGGATCTCACTGTCCTACGTTAGAGATCTGGATCTCACTGTCCTGTCTGAACGGGGGATAAATGAAACTACTCATACACGTGGATCAGTGTCCCGAGGGTGTGATTACTCTGTTGAACCCTCGCGTCTGCAAGAACACACCAGGCCGAACGGCCGATTCCAGTGTGCTGGACATATGTAAAACAATTAAAGACCCCAGGCACCGATCCAGGTGAAGTTTGGATCCGAGACCGGGCCGGGTGATGGAGGTAAAGGTCCCCAGCTACATCTTAATGGATTTGTTCAGTCTCGGCTTCACCACCTCATCCCGCTCCTGGGACCAGAACAACCGGGGCTGAGCGGCGGCTCATCTCAGGCGGTTCGGTGTGACGGTCCCATAAGCCGGACTGACCCCGGCAGGTTGTGTCCAGGAAGTGGGACGAGGCCGCCAGTTCGAGGAAGTTAACGGGACGCTCTGCCCAACATCAGCACCCCCCCCACCCCACCCCACCCCACCGGGATCGACATCAGTACTCACCGATGGGAAATTGTCGGTCGCGTTCACACCTAGTGACCGGCCTCAACACTGACCGATGAGAACTTGATTAATTTGTCCCGCAGACAGCAATCGGTTCACCGGCTCCCAGCCAACGATCCGCTTCAACAGAGAACGGTAAGAACAGCACCGCCCATCCGGGGACTGTGAGAGCGGGGGCGGAGCCTCGGCAGCGGGGGGCTGAGGCGGAGGCGGGACCTCGATAATAAAACCCCGCAGATGCTGCAGATCTGCGCTTGAAATGGGAGCGAGAAACGGGATCACGTGACGGGTGGAGGGTCTCCCATCTGAACCGGTGACTCTGTTCCTCGCCCCTCACACGCAGCCCGACCCACCGCTGCGTTTTACACGTTATTTCATTTTTTACACCAGCTACATTTTAAAATTTTCCCTCTTTGTCTTCCCCATCCCCATCGCTCCACCTCCCGGTTCTCCGAGTTACGGTTTCGATTCCCATCCCGGTCCGATACACAATTCCCACCCGAACAGGAGTTGTGCAGGTTTCATGGAAATCACTTCTATGCTTGTAAGCACTAATTTCTATTCACATTCCTCCGGAGCCTCGCTGGACAGGAACACTGAAATATCAAGTGAGAAACAGTAGGAGGTGGCCATTCAGCCCCTCAAACCATCAACAAGATGTCGGTTGTTCTCCCATCTCAGCCAAGAGTTTTTGTCCGATCCACAGTTCCTCGATCCCTTCGGTCTCCACACATCTGCCGGCCTCTGTTTTATGCGAAGACGATCACTGAGACTTCATCGTCCTCCAATACTCATTCTGCTGAATCTCTAAAACAAACACTCTCTAACTTCTTCGATAACCCTCCATGGATTTAAATTCCATTTCTGCAGCCCCATGTTGGCCCAAACACTTACTTCGCACCCCTGTCACTAGTTCCACCTTCCCACCTCCCTCCTCAGCTGGATCCACCTCTCACTCCTCAGGTCTTGCCCCATCTCCACCCCTCACCTCTTTTCTCTGACTATTTCCCGTCCACTCTCAGTCCAGAGGGAGGGTCTCAGCCCAAAATATTGAAAATTGATTTCCCTCCACAGATGCTGCCCGACCCATTGAGTTCCTCTGGCGGTTTGTTCTTTGGTCTACAGAACCCATGTTAGTATGGGGAGCATATTCCAGATATAATCTCAACAAAGCCCAAATAATTATTACGGTAATCACTCTGGACAACAACGGCTTTGCTTCCTCAACCTTCAGGTGTATCTTCTGAATTTTGGGCTACTGATCATGAAAACCAACATGAAGTTTCCCTACCACGCTCCATTTTTTTGAAATCACTTATGCTTATTATTTCAATTCATAATTTAAGTCAATTAAAATGTTGCCTACAATGTAAGTTGGCAAGTTTCCTATCTTGTCCAGGCATGCTTAGGCGTCGCGGCTGCTGCACGGAAGGACAGGCTTTTATAAATATTATAGGGTTCAGGATTGTAAGGATGGAATTTTCTATCACCAGGCACAAACATTTCTATGAAAGATTTTGATATTTGAGACAGATGTTTCCCGGAATAACTGATGCCAAGATTAAGGAAAGCACTTTTGTTGGTCCACAAGTCAAACAGGTCATCAATGACAGGCAACTTGAAGAATTTCTAGTGGGACCGGAGAAAATCACATGGAAGGCATTCAAGAAAGTTGTTGAATTTTGTTCTCGGCATCTACAGAGCACCAACCTACATGCAGCTGGTTGAAATCATGCTTCAAACATATAAAACCATGAAATACAACATGTCAGTAAAGATACATTTTCTGCATTCCCGTTTAGACTTCTTCCCTGTAAATCTCGCTGCTGTTAGTGATGAGCAGGTGAAAGGTTTCACCAGGAGATAGCGGTCATGGAGAGAAGACACCGGGGCAACTGGAATTCATCAATGCTGGCGAATTATTGTTGCACACTAAAGCGAGCAGGCTCAGACACTGAGTACAAATGAAAATCATTAACAAAATAATTTAAACTTAGTTGAGCTATTCCAAAGCATCAGCAAAATCATGCAATTAAACACATTATATTCAATAAAAGTTCATTTGTTGTTTCTCCAAATTCCTATGTGATACAAGTAGTCTGAACTTATATTTGTGTTCATCTCCAAGCAGTCTATCATCAACAAAAAAATTCCGAGGGAGCAACACTTTTGAAAAAAAATGTTGTCCATACCTCACTTAAACACGAGAGAACCTGCAAATTCTGGAAATTCAAAGCTACACACACAAAATACTGCAGGAACTCAGCACATCAGGCAGTGTCTGTGGAAAAGTGTAAACAGTCAACATTTTTGGCAAAAAGTCTCCTTCATTACTGAGGAGGGATGGACAAGATACCTGAATAAAACTTTAGGGAGGAGAAAGAGGCGAGCTGGACGGTGCCAGTGAAGTCAAGTGTAGAACAAGTTAACGGCTGGAGAAGAGAGAATCGGACAGTGTCAATAGGAGAAAGGGAAGGAGGGGACTCAGGGGAAAGCAATAGGCTGGTGAGCAGAAATGAAAGTTCAGAGAAGGGCATAGAGGAGTGTGAGGCGTTGGACGTGTTTACTGGAAGGAGAATTCAATACTCATGTAATCGGGTTGGAGACTGCCCAGATGGAATATATGGTGTTGCCCCTTCACTCTGGGGGTGTTCTCATCCCAGCACGAAAGGAGACCATAAATCGAGACGTCAGAATGGAATCATAATTAAAATGTTTGGCCACTGCGAAGTCCCCCTTCTTGCAGATGATACAGAGACGCTCAACAAAACGGTCTCCCAATTTACGGTGGGTCTCACCAATGTAAATCAGGCTCCATCGGGAGCACGGGACACAATAGACGACCCCAACAGATTCGCAGGTGAGGTGTTGCCTCGTCTGGAAGGACTGTTTTGGGCTATGCATGAAGGCGAGGGAGAAGGTGTACGGGTAGGTGTAGAACCAAGGCCATTTGTAGGGATAAGTGACTGGAGGGAAATTAGTGAGGAGGGATGATTGAACAAGGGAATTGAGGAGGGATGATCCCTGTTGAAAGAGGAGGGTGGGGTGGGAGCGAGGAAGGTAAAGATATGTTTAGTTGTAAGACCTCACTGTATATTGTGGAAGTTGCAGAGGCTGAAGGGGAGGTAGATAAGGACAAGAGGAACTGTATTATTATCTTCTTCCTGTCATTGATCCCAGTGTGAATCAACCTCGCTAGCTCCCCGTGAATCCCATGTGACCGAAGCTTCCAGATCAGCTGCCGTGCGGGATCTTGTTTGAGGCTTTACCAAAGTCCATTTAGACAAAATCACGGCTCAACTTCATCTATCTACATATTTACCTCCTCTAACATCTCCAGAATACTTGACAGATATGATGTCCCGCTGGATGGTGTAGTCGGTGATTTCCCCAAAACCAATGTCCAACCACCCGAGGCTGCAGCTTCACTGCAGACTGAGGAAATTCCAATCCCAGCTGTAGAATTGCCAACCTGGATTGAAATCCATACACTGCCAGTTCCATGTTCTGAGAGAATCCATCCTGATAGTATGACCCAGTCACAGACGCTTCGATGCCGGCGATTTGCCGTGGTGCTGCTGCCACTTTTGATTTACAAACTGAGCTGGAACTGGAACCTGAAGACCCTCTGCCGGGGTCGGGGCTCAGGCTGGTGAACCAGGCTGTAGCTTGAGAGAGGATACCGCTACACTTCAGCATATCTCCAGAAGCTAAACTGAGCACATTTGATCACCATCTTATTGCCGTGAGGGATCCTGCCCAACACGATTGGCTGCCATGTTTCCCTCAGGGTAGCAGAAACAAAATGTAAAATTATAAAACAGAAAATGCTGGGGTCTCAGTACATCCAGCTACATTCCTCAAAGGAGAAATGGTGTGGATTGACCCTTTCAGAACTGGGACTGTCTAAGATGCTGCCGATCTGCTGAGCGTTTCCAGCATTCTCTCTTGTATTACTTTACATTTCCGGTAACAGCATTTTTTGTTCATTTTCAATGCACAGATAGTAGCTGTTTGCAAAATATTTGGGACAGACTAAAATGTTTAAACCATTTGTGTAAATGCCACTCTGACCCCTCCAATTTGCTAGTTCTGAGTTCATTCTGACCCTGGTGTAATATATCCTATACAGTCAATGCTCACAGCATCCTATCCTCCCACTGTCATTCTGTTACATTTGCTCCTGGGGCCACTGTCTCTACGCTGAGAGGCGGTGACCACAGAGCGGCAAAATGTGCAACACTTGCTGCAGCTCTGACAGGCCGTTGCCCTGGAAACGGAGGAAGTGGCTCACCAAAAATAACTGAGAAACGAAATAACAAACTTAATATAAGATGTTATGAGTTTCATAGTGTCAAGGATCAACACTAGGCCACTTTTTAACGGAGAAACTAAAATTGTAATGCCTGCTTTTACCCTGCCTCGTGCTGTATTCAATTAGACCTCTGGTAGTTCTTATTAACAAAGGAAAAAAAAACAACAACAAAAACACAGAAAAAAATAAAAAAATAATAAAACAACAACGAATCCTGGAAAATTAAATGAAGTAAAAGGTGAAAGAGAGCACTTTACAACGATGACATAGGTCAGAAGAAAGTTTGCTGATACTGATCAGTGAGGTATCCTAAAATGACACAGCTAGAACAAACAATAAGAAATTTGGCATATACCGTTTGCCCCTGACCAAACTTTATCAATGAGTCACGGAAAGTATCCGATCTGGATACTTCCCGCCTTCGTACGGCTGCTGCTCTGCCCATGAGAAGTTGAAACATCAGAGAACTGTGGACACAGCTGAGCACAACATAGAAACAGGCCGCCCCCACCCCCCATGAACTGTCTCTATATTCCCCGTTGCCTCAGCAAAACAGGAAACATAATCAAAGTTCTCCACAAACCTGGACATTCTCACCTCTCCCCACCCATCCGGTGGAAGATTAAAAGAAAACAGAAACATACCACTGGGCTGAAGGATGGCCTCCATTTTGCTGTGATATCAAATTGAATGTTCCCAGTATGATAGGACACAGCTTAATAAGATGGACTGTCGACCTCACTATCTAACTCCATGTGACCTTGGACCATATGTCTACCTGCACCGCACTTTCTCTGTAACCATAATGATTTGTTACATTCAGTTATTATTTTACCTTCCATCACCTCAATGTTCTGTTGTAATGTATTGATTACTATGGATGGTTCACAAGACAGGTTTTCACTATACCTCGGTACATGACAATAATAAACGATTCCCCACTTTAATTGTGTGGAAACATCAGAGAGAACGAGTTTTTCCTCTGGAACATCTGTAGAGAGTTTTCACTAAAGTGTACACACTATTGAGGAACCCACATAGAAATATAGAAACATAGAAAATAAGTGCAGGAGTAGGCCATTCGGCCCTTCGAGCCTGCACCGCCATTCAGTACGATCATGGCTGATCATCCAACTCAGAAACCTTCCCTCCATACCCCCTGATCCCTTTAGCCACAAGGGCCATATCTAACTCCCCCTTAAATATAGCCAATGAACTGGCCTCAACTGTTTCCTGTGGCAGAGAATTCCACAGATTCACCACTCTCTGTTTGAAGAAGTTTTTCCTAATCTCGGTCCTAAAAGGCTTCCCCTTTATCCTCAAACTGTGTCCCCTCGTTCTAGACTTCCCCAACATCGGGAACAATCTTCCTGCATCTCGCCTGTCTAATCCCTGTAGGATTTTATACCTTTCAATAAGATACCCCCTCAATCTTCTAACTTCCAACGACTATAAGACTAGGCGAACCAGTCTTTCATCATATGAAAGTCCTGCCATACCAGGAATCAATCTGGTGAACCTTCTTTGTACTCTCTCTATGACAAGGAAACCTTTCCTCAGATTAAGGGAACCAAAACTGCACGCAATACTCCAGGTGTGGTCTCACCAAGGCCTTGTACAACTGCAGTAGTACCTCCCTGCTCCTGTACTCAAATTCTCTCGCTATAAATGCCAGCATACCATTCGCCTTTTTCACCGCCTGCTGTACCTGCATGCCCACTTTCAATGACTGGTGTATAATGACACCCAGGTCTCGTTGCACCTCCCCTTTTCCTAATCAGCCCCCATTCAGATAATATATATATACACACACACACACATAAATGGAATACGCTTAATTCTCACATTAATATGGTCATATACCCGGAAATATCGGCAGGTCGTAACAGGGGAATGGAATCAAGAACAAAATGCCCAGACAGAAAGAGATGCCGTCACAGATCTGGATGTCACTGCTGGTCTCAACGGGGAAAAGATAAAACTGCTCATACACGTGGGGAAATGCCTCGAACGTGGAGTTACTGCCATTAATCTTCTCTGTCTGCAAAAGCACGACAGGCCGAATGGCCGCTTCCCGTGTACTGGAACTATGTAAAACAATTGTCGACCCCAGGCATCGCCGCAGGTGAAGTTTGGATCCGCTACCAGGCCGGGTGATGGACATAAAGATCCCCGGGTACAACTCCACAGATGGGAGTAGTTCCAGCATCCCGCCTCATCCCGCTCCCAGGACTAGAGCAACAGGGGCTGAGCGGAGGCTCATCTCCGGCGGCTCGGTGTGAAGGTCCCACAACCAGGATCGACCCCGGCAAGTTTTGGCCAGCAACCCGGACCGAAACCGCCTGTCCGTGTGAGTTAACGGGACTCTCTGCCCATCGTCAGACTTCCCCGCTCGGGACCGGCCTCAATACTCACCGATGGGAGCTTCCCCCGCCGACAGTAAATCTTCCCCCGGCTCCCCGCCGACGATCCGCATCAACGCTGAACGGAAAGGAAACCACCGACTATCGAGACTGAGCATGCGCAGTATGAGCTCCGCGTCTCCAGCGCTGTGGTGGGCGGAGAGCGGTGGTGGGGGAGCGGACACAAACCTGCAGATGCTGCAGCTCCGCGGTAAACGGGATTGGTGAGTCTCTCATGTCAATATTAGAATCAGGTTCAATATCACCGGTATGTGTCATAAAAATGTGTTGTCTTTACGGCAGCAATACTAAGTAATATATAATAACAGAGAAAAACTGTGTACCACAATAAGGACATGTGTGTGTGTGTGTGTGTGTGTGTGTGTGTGTGTGTATGTGTGTGTGTGGGAGTGTAAAATTTTTTGAGCAGCACAGATGAATGCAAGAGGTCCAAATCTCCCGTAAATAGGGTCATACATCGGGAAACAATGGCTGCACTTCAGCAGGTCATAACTGTGAAATGGGCTGAAAAACAAATGCCCATCCACAGTGGGAGGAGGTGACTGATCTGGACGCCACCGCCTTGTCTGAACGGACGAAAGATGAAAGATGAAAGATGGGTATAGTCCCGGCATCACCGCCTCATTCCTCCCCCGCCCGTCAGAACTAGACAACAGGGACTGAGCAGAGGCTCATTTCAGATGGTTCGCTGTGAAGGTCCCACAACCCGGACCGACGCCGGCAGATTCTGCTCCAGGAAGCGGGGCGAGGCCGCCAATTCGGAGAAGTTAACGGGACTGACTGCCCAACATCAGGCCTCCCCGCTTGGGACCGGCCTCGATACGCACCGATGTGAACTTGATGTCTTCACCCCGCAGTCAGCGATCCCTCCCTCGGCTCAGTAAAGCAGAGCGGAGGGTGGGACTTGGGAAACAAACCGGTGTTACGAACCAGCAGCAATAGATTACAAATGGAGTCTGGTTTAGATGTTAAAACCACTATCTTTATTAGTAACTACTTATAATATCTTAACTTAAGAAGGATAAAGAAAAGTTAACAGTGTTATGTAGGTATATATATGTGTGTGGCTTCCGAGGTAACAAACTTGGAAACAAAGCTAGAGTCTTACGAGGGTGAAATATGCAAGTTCAGTTGTCCACGATGTGAATGATGTGAGAGAGAGAGATATCTGTAATCCCAGACAACCGTAGAGAGAAGGCGATCACGTCGAATTTCACAGATAAACGAAAGAGCCGTCGTCGAAGATCTTATCCATTGAATCGATCCAAAGTCCACTCAAATATCTCATAAAAGTGACCTGTCACAGGAATGTCGTCTTCAAGTGGTTACCACATCATATACCCAGGCAAGGGTTAACTTCGAGTGGTCCCACAGATCATTCCTGAATCCACTCCGGTGGATAATACGAAGTGTGAGACACACACATCTGGAGCAAACCTGCCCCGGCAGTTCTTAGTTCCAACTCTTACTCAGACTGCGAGAGTAGCTGTGCTCTCTCTCTCTCTCTTTCTCTCTCTCTCTCTCTCTCTCTATCTATCTCTCTGTCTGTCTATTTTAATCTGCACAAACTGCGAAAGCTTGTGATTGACGTCATAGTCCCGCCTCACTCAGGCGCTCTTAAAGTAACAGTCCACAGTGCGAAACCGCAGGCCCGTAACAACCGCAACTGCTGCACATCTGCGGTAATGTGTGATCACGTGACCGGTGGGAGGGTCTCCCCTGACAATGTCAGAATCTGGTTTAATATCACTGGCAATGTCCTGGAACGTGTTATCTTTCCGGCAGCAGTACAATGTAATTCATCATAGACGAAAAAGGTAAATTAATACATGTATATATGTGTGTGTGTGTGTGTGTGTGTGTGTGTGTGTGTGTGTGTGTGTATTAAATTAAATAAGAGTGCAAAATTTAAATTAAAGGGTAATTAACCGATTCTCCCCTTTAGTTGTGTGGAAATATAAGGCAGCCTGGATTGCTCATTTTGAACTTCCGGGGGAGGTTTAATTGTACTGTACACATTTTTGAGAAGCACAAATAAATGGAAAAGTTGTTAAATCTCGGAAAGGTGCGGTCATAGAAACATAGAAAACATACAGCACAATACAGGCCCTTCGGCCCACAAAGCTGTGCTGAACATGTCCCTACATTCGAACTACCTGGGTTTTACACATAGCCCTCTATTTTTCTACTGCTGCATATAGTCATCCAGGAGACCATTCAAAGACCCTATCGTTGCCGGCTCCACCATCGCCACCGGCAGCCCATTCCACGCACTCACCACTCTTTGTGTAAAAGTCTTACCCCTGACATCTCCTCTGTACCTGCTTCCAAGCACCTTAAAACTGTGCCCTCTCGTGCTAGCCATTTCAGTCCTGGGAAAAAGCCTCTGAATATCCACACGGTCAATGCCTCTCATTATCTTGTACACCTCTAATAAAGATGATTGAGGTCGAATCGTTCGGACAGAGGTGGTGCTCGGTACTCGGTGTCGGAGGGCTGATCGGAGCTCAAAGTTTTCTGAAGACTCAGAGTTGACTGTGGTCGGGCATGGCAGGGGGAGTTTTTGTTCCTTCTCCCGTCTGCGTGAGATGCGGACTGTTCCTCATCAAGTTATGGTCTTGTTGCACTGTTGTAACTACACGTTATAATGATGTGGTTTTGTTCGTTTTTTCCGTCTTGGTCTGTCCGGTGTTTTGTGATATCACACCAGAGGAAATATTGTATCATTTCTTAATGCATGCATTACTAAATGACAATAAAAGAGGACTGCGAGTCTTCATAATATAATTCTATAAATTATCCAGCTGCTGCTGGGTGATCAGATTAAATCGGTTATTCCCCTCAGCCCTATTTCTCGGAGCACCGTAACTGCAGATTTCAAGTATAGTTGTAAACTGTACCGAAATTTCGATCCTCCTTGTGGAACACGGCTGCCCGCTGCCTTCCGGTCAGAATTCACTCTAATCATCTGCCTCCTGTGAGTAAGCCAATTGCGAACCAAGCAGCCAGGTTTCCCTGTGTCCCATGCCTCCTGACTTTCTGAATGAGTCCACTATGGGGAACTGATCAAACGCCTGACCAAAATTAATGCACCCACATCGACTGTTCTGATTCTTCTGTTTGTTTTAATTTCACTTTTTCAAATAATTCTGTCTGGCTCAGAAAGGACAACATGCCATGTTGTCTCTCCGTAGCCAGACTACGTTTCTCCAAATTCTCATTAATTTCCTCTTCAATAATCCTCTCCAGTAGTTTACCCACTACTGATGTAAGACTCCCTGATCTATAATTTCAAGAAGTATAGCTGTTATCTTACGTCAACAAATGAATAACTTTTTCCAACCTGAAATCGTCTAGTTTTACCTCTGTGGCCAGCGAAGACACAAATATCCTGTCCAAAAGCTCAGCAGTAACTTCGCTCGCCGTCCAAAATTGCCTGGACTATATCCTTTGCTATATCGGGGAAATTATCCGTCATAATGTTTTCCAAGTTTCCAGCGCATCCTCTTTTTCAGCGTCGGCATGTTCGAGCATATCTGCTTTTTTTCGCTGTGTTCACATTCATCAATGTATTCGGTGAGGAGATTCACTGCCTCCTTGGACTCCAGACACAAGTTTTCCTCTGATCTGCCCCCACTCTCTCCAGTCTCCTCCTGCTCTTCACAGTGCAACTCGCCAAGGCCTTCTCAACCCCCCTTCTACCTCTTCTAAGTCCACTGTTAAATTCTTTCTTGTCTGCACTGTGACTCGCCATAGCCCTATGTGATCCTTTCTTCCTAAATCTTAAGTATCTTTCTTTCTTCCTCTTGAATCGTTCCAATCTTCTTGTCTCCCAGGGTTACATTACGCTATTATCCTTTCCCTGCCATAAAGAGACAAGCCTATACTGAACCTCATGTCATTGTTCCTTCAACAATCACCATATATCTGCTGCGCATTTCCCGGAGTACACCATTTCCCAATTTACCTTCACAAGTTCCTGTCAGGTAGCCCCATAATTCGCAGAGCCCCAATTAAATACATTCCATGCTCCTGGTCCTATCCCCGTGCAAGGTAAATGTCGGGGAGTTCTGCCCTATCGCTCTGACATGCTGACCCGCGGAGAGATCTGTCACCTGATCCGTTTCCTTTTCTATTATTAGATCCGGTTTGGACTGTTCGCTAGTCCGAGTGTCTTCTTATAGTGACGTGAATCCTTCCTGGACACAACTGAGAAATTATGCCATACCGAAACCTTTTACCCTGGGGAGGTGCCAAAGAATATTGTGGAAGTTTCATTTACCCGTGCCAATAGCATGACACGTGTCGATCTTTCCCTTCCAATCGGTTCCTCGCTGTTCCCCTTGCAGTTCTTTTTGTTAATCTGGTGAGCGGCTGTATAGAATACTCCAAATAGGGAGATCGCGCCCTTCATGTTTCTGTGTTCATCTCACAGTCTATTAACAAACGAACGCTGCACTTTGTCCTCCCTTTCTGCATCTGCCTTACTATCCCTGATCTGCCATCGCGCCCCCTTTGCACTCTGTTACCCGACCCTGCCCATTTTTCAACATCTAAAACACGGAAAGTCCTGCAGCCATCCCTGCCCTTGTGACAGTCGAGTGTCTGTGATAGTTTGCAACATACTCCAACTATTGTAACAAACACGGCAGCAGCATTGAACGTTTCTGTTGCTCCCTACCTGAACTGCATGAAGTCAGCAATCTTCCGTGAATTCTACAATTTCCGGATGAGCAGGTATATGATTAATTGAGTTTAGGACATATTTGCCAACCCTGTTCATTGGAAAACGGCTTTATTTGAAAACTCCGCTGAATTGCCATTGGAGGCGGGCGTTATCTACACAGATGGCCATTTAATGTAAACACATACACCATTCCATTCCTCAGCTCTTCTCTGAATTTCCTCTGTGTCAGTGTATAGATACAAGTATTAGTGCACACGCTGAGAATTAGCAACATTAACCCAAATTGCTGTAGGATGTATACCGGGGAACTCAAATATCTGTCCTCGTAAAAATAGTTTTGCAGTTGCCATTTCAGGGAATGGGCTACATAGGGCATCCAAAATAATATGAAATTAGCTGATATGGAAAACAGCAAAATAATTGACTTTCTGCGTTTTCCCACCTCGGCATCTTTCTGATTGTCGCTGCTGTGTCGAAGCCTTCTGCGGACTCTAATTGCAGCAACGATATGTCTTACGGTTAACCCGTTGAACACCAGGATTAAGCCGATTGGTAGCAATGGTTTTAAAATACTGTCTAGTAGTTCGTATGCTCTCCACACGGGTGAAGTAGCGTATTCATATGAGCCGGTGCACCGCCACGGCGTGTTGTCAATGATGACGTAAGGTTCAATGCCAAAGTAAATCGGGACACATCTCCCGCAGCTCACTATAACCACGGTCACGATAACCACCGTTGCTGTTCTCTCGGTGCAGTATCGTTCCCGCAGCTTTCGGCAACATATTGCGATGAAGCGATCGAAGGTAAAACTGACCGTAAACCAAACAGAACAGTCCGTTGTTACAGACCGAAATGTAATTGTCAGAGCGCATACAGGAGTAAAGAGCAGGGATCTGGAATAAATGTAGATATTGTTGGTCTGTTCCACTAAAGCAACAACGATAACCACCATCAGATCCGCTGTGGCCATTCCAACCAGGTAACGGGTGATGCATTTGGAGAGACCGCATTTTCCCCGAGAAAGGATCACAATCGCCGTTAAGTTAACTGCAAGAAATTTGGAAACAAAATAGAAATATGGTCAGTTCCCTGAATGCCCCCATTCTACCGATGCGACGCAGGGTATGGTCTGTTTGGAAGTAGAAAGCGGGAATCCAGTGTGTACGGGCTCGGTCGCTACACGCCGGCTGGAGGACAATGACGGATGTGAGTGTCGGTGGATTGGCGACCTTCCCACAGTTTAGAGCGAGGCATCCGAGTTCCACGACTCAGGTAAGGGTGAGCAGTCGATCGCTCCTGTAAACAACACCACTTCCATTATTAGAGCTGAAATAGCTGAAAGGATTGTTTGCAGCGGTGTCAAAGTGGAGTCAAGGAGATATGAAGCACGACTTCTCATTTACTGAAAATTACAGTAAAATTTACAGAAGAACAGACCTACGTGTCGAACATAGATTGGACCGTCATTTAAAAAAGCTGCCATTTGTTATAAGGAGGAAGTGTCTGCACTGATAGAGACTCGGACCTAGAAAACCGGAGACCAGCATCACTTCAGAAAGCCTAGCGAGGTGAGATTGTGAAACAGTGACAATATCGGCACGAATTTAATTGACAAAAGAGGAAAACACTGCGATCAAAATACGAAAAATGCAAATAAAACAATCAAATGCCTGAACCCTCCATTCCGGAAACACGTTTCAGCCGACGGTCGCATCTGTGCTCAGTAACAGTGCGGATACCACAGCAGAGTAACAGCAAGACGACGGCACCGTACATAAAGTAACCAGCTCCGGCATCTTACCGGGGACACCAACCGCGACAAGTGTGGGATAGTAAGTGGCTGCGATGTAGTAAATCGCCGGATATCCCATATTCCGTCAGAAGCAGCGTTCAGTTGTACGGAACGTTTCAGCTGCTCAGATGGACTGGGCATCGGTTTAGCAGACTTTTATTGAGATGAGAGCAATTCCACTGAGTCAATTAGCGTCAGGGACACTAGTGACAACCAACTGCACAAACACTTACGTTAAACTATTTTTACTCACTGTCCCCCTGTCATGAATTTGATTCTTTAAGGGATATTGCAAACTCTTTACTTCAAAACAAAATATAATGCGAGTTTACAAAGTTATTTTCCATGAGACCTGACTTCAGCTATTTACATAGGGTATTTTTACATCTGTGTTCCTTTTAAGGTAGGCATTTATCTTGAAGTCATTTATTTTGTAACATTTGACAAAGCACATTCGCTTCTGAAATTGAGGGAAGGTGTTTATTCTGGCAGGTGAAATGGAGAAAGCACCTTTATTACAGGGAAACATTCCCTCATTCTTTTCTTTCGGTCGTTCCAGTCATTTCTGCGGTTTGAATGATGGAAATCACAGTGACAGCTGATATGTGTTACAATAAAATACACTGCACTTATACTCCTCGAAACAATTTAAAAGATCCGCAGCGATATTCCAGAGACCTGCGATCAAAAAGGGAGCGTGTCTTCGGGAAGTTAGCGAGGGCTGTGGACAGTTTGAAGAGCAATGTTTTCCAGCGCACACATGGGCCGTCGGCAGGAACCTGATCTCTGCCAGTCAATGACTTGACCCTGCCACACCCGTGACGTGCGATGCAGTCTATTTAACTTTAAAGATATTCTCAAACCTGCCACAATTCTACCACTGTTTCTCTATCCATTCTCTGTTTGAACAAATATAGCAAGTACAATCTCTGAACAATCCGCAGGTTCCCAGGCTGTTCTACTATTTACCATTAAGTTTTCTTTTTTTTTTCTCCTGATTTACTGTCAGGTATATTACCTTTCGAGCGTCACTATAAGAAAGTGCAGAACAGCGGATGTGGTCAAGCTCACCTGTCAATCACCCTTCCTTCTGCTCTTGCAGTGCGCCGCTCCGTGCCCATTGTACCGAATGCGTACCGATGAGCGGCCCTCCCCTTATTGCAGAGAGTCTCATCACTCTGTTTCCATTGTGGAACTCGTACTATTGTGTGGCCCTCGGCGTCTCGAGAAAGTATCACCTCTGCCTTCAAATTCATCCTTCCAAAGTGAATCACTTCAAACGTTCCGGGTTGAACTCCATCTGTAACTTCTCAGCGCTGCCCTGCGTCCTGTCACTGTCCTGTTGTAATCTGTGACAAACTCTATACTCTTCATAATTCCACCAACCTCCCTCCACATCATTGCAAATAAAATAAGCCACCCGCCCACCTCCTCATCCAAATCATTCATAGATACACAGAAAGCCGGGGGTCTCAGAACAGATCCCTGCAGGACTCCACTGGTCACCGACATCCAGAGAGAAAACGCTCCATCCACAACTATCCTCTGCCTTCTGTGAGCGTCAGTTCTGAATCAACCAGCCAGCTTTCCCTGGATACCAAACCTTCTGACGTTATGAATGGTCCTAATAAGGCCCAAATAAGGCCTTATTAAAATCCATTTATAACAGACCAATTATCCCCCAGTTTATTTGCAGAAGACCACATAATAAACACGTTCTCCCATCTGTTTCTCTCTTTCATTGTCTCCGCCTTGTCTTGGGCGAGTGCAAAGATGTGAACTATCATTATCCTCCGGGTACAAACTGGAAGTGGTTGTGCAACTCACTGAGGGGACAACTGCCCCTTCATCCCCATCACCGTCGATTGCCTGAAACATAAATCTAAGAGGATCATCTCATCTCGGTCCACAACATCCCATTGACAACATGTTTTCTGGAACTCAGCTACGAGAGGATATTGACTATCTCCAAGGGGTTTGATTTGGTTAATATGATATCAACCCAAATTATACGGAGAAGTCTGGATTGGATATACTGATGGACCGGCTCTGTCCAGACAAATCGCGAAGGTGTGAAGGGGCTCGGCTGATGTAGTGATATCATAACCTTCTGTCCTATTTCCAAAGCCCGCGGTGTTGTTCGCACCTCAAAACAAGCTTCGCTCTGCCGTTTCTTCCATCACGTATTATGGGGGGCATTATAATGGGCCTCCTTAATAGAGTCAATTAATTGCTGCTTGAATTTGTCCTTTCCAATGCTATCGTACTCGGTCTGTGATAAATCTAGCCAAGCAGGAAAACTAACCCTTTTACTTATTCTCCTGATCGTCAACTTAAAACGTGTAAATGCAGGAGAGGATGCTTCTGTGCTGAGGACTATCATAAGAACAGAGGGTAAGACAGTGACCCATGAGCCGTTTAGTCATTTTAGAAAACATTGTCTTTAAAGTCCAGTTCATCCGTTCAACAATCGCAGTGTTGTGGTCGATTGGGGATATAGAACCTCTGTTTTACCCAAACAGTTTCATTAGATTTTGTGTCACCTGTGCGGTGTAGCGGGGACTATGATCTGATTCTAGAGTCCTTGGCAATCCCCATGGGGTAACGACTCTCTCGGACAAAATCCTGGCTGTAACGCCAGCGGTTTTCATTGTCTAGTTGAGAAAGCATCGATCCACTTGGTGAACGCATCCACTACCTCGAGGATATATTTCAGTCCTCCAGGGGATGGAGGTGAAGATCCAACAAAATAAACCTACAAATTAACACATGGTCCTTCTACTCGGCGGGCCTTAAAACTGCTTCTCCAGCCGATTTACCTGGGTTATTACTGGGCACGAATCAAACAATCTTTACGATAATGTTGTACATCTCCTCGCAACTTCGGCCACCAACACAGATTCTTCAGCTGTTCCATAGTTCTATCTGATCCTGGATGCCCACCAATGTGATGGTGCCAATATATCACCTGGTTTCTTTCCCATTCTGGCACCACAAATTTACCATTATTAATTACAATCCAATTCCGTGCCTGTATCCCTCGATATTTCCCAATCTCCTCAGATTGCTCTCCTCTTTGTACCTTTGCCAACTCCTGATCCTGTTGCTCTGTCATGACTGAGTCTGTACGCACACAGTTTGCTGGTTTCTCTGTTCCCTACCTCTACATCTGGATTCCTGGATTGCCTTTCACCACCCAGCCTGATTCTAGTTTGGCTCACTCACGAGCCTTCCTGCTCCCTTCCGGGAGAATCCGTAACTGAGCCTTCACCTTTTTGTTTAATCCATAAGTGTTTCCACTTCCCTCCTCAAATATTTACTTCAACATTGGAGCTGATGTTACTGGTTTGCCGTCTTTTGAGATATAACCTCTACCTTCCCATAACGGTTAATATTGAATCAAAGCACATGAGTATACAATGAATGAAAGGGGATGGGTCATGCACAGTCATCAGAGTCAACATGGCCTTGCAGCTGTTTAAATGTCGCTTCTGTTTCATCAATCCGTTCATCGATATGCTGACTCCACCGTGAAACACCGTGTTCAACGCGTTCTGACTGGGAAGAGAAAGGCATGAACTGGGAGATCGACAAGGAATTTATAAATGTACTGACGTTCATTTGCCTGCGCGCGTGTGTGTGTGCGTGTGTGTGTGTGTGTGTGTGTGTGTGTGTGTGTGTGTTTGTGTGTGTTTGTGTGTGTGTTTGTGTGTGTGTGTTTGTGTGCATGTGTGTGTGTGTGTGTGTCTGTGTGTGTGTGTATGTTTGTGTGTGTGTGTGTGTGTGTGTGTGTGTGTCTGTGTGTGTGTGTGTGTGTGTGTGTGTGTGTGTGTGTTTGTGTGTGTGTGTGTGTGTATGTGTGTGTGTGTGTGTTTGTGTGCATGTGTGTGTGTGTGTGTGTGTGTCTGTGAGTGTGTGTGTGTGTGTGTGTGTGTGTGTTTGTGTGTGTGTCTGTGTGTGTGTGTATGTTTGTGTGTGTGTGTGTGTGTGTGTGTGTGTGTGTGTGTGTGTGTGTGTGAGTGTGTGTATGTCTGTGTGTATGTGTTTGTGTGTGTGTCTGCTAATAATGGTTTTTAATATGGATTTATAACCATGTAACCATACATATAACCATATAAGCATTACAGCACGGAAACTGGCCATCTCGGCCCTTCTAGTCCATGCCGAACTCTTACTCTCACCTGGTCCCACCTACCTGCACTCAGCCCATAACCCTCCAATCCTTTCCTGTCGATATATCTATCCAATTTAACTTTGAACGACAACGTCGAACCTGCCTCAACCACTTCCGCTGGAAGCTCGTTCCACACAGATACTACTCTCTGAGTAAAGAAGTTCCCCTCGTGTTACCCCGAAACTTTTGCCCTTTAACTCTCAACTCATGTCCTCTTGTTTGAATCTCCCCCATTCTCAATGGAAAAAGCCTATCCACGTCAATTCTATCTATCCCCCTCATAATTTTAAATACCTCTATCAAGTCCGCCCTCAACCTTCTACGTCCCAAAGAATAAAGACCCAACTTGTTCAACCTTTCTCTGTAACTTTGATGATGAAAACCTTTACATTCTGTAACATTAGGTAACATTCTAGAAAACCTTCTCTATACTCTCTCTATTTTGTTGACATCTTGCCTATGATTCGGTGACCAAAACCGTACACAATACTACAAATTTGGCCTCAACAACGCCCTGTACAATTTCATCATTACATCCCAACTCCTGTACTCAATGTTCTGATTAATAAAGGCCAGCATACCAAAAGCTTTCGTCACCCCCCTATCCACATGAGATTCCAACTTCAGGGAACGATGCACCATTATTCCTAGATCTCTCTGTTCTACTGCATTCTTCAATACCCTACCATTTACCATGTATCTCCTTTTTCTCCCTCTGTCCCTCCGACTATACCTCTTGCACATCCTCTGGGTTTTTCCCACCCTCCCCCTATTCTTCTCCCTGGGTCTCCTGTCCCATGATCCTCTCATATCCCTTTTGCCAATCACCTGTCCAGCTCTTGGCTCCATCCCTCCCCCTCCTGTCTTCTCCTATCATTTTGGATCTCCCCTCCCCCTCCCACTTTCAAATCTCTTACTAGCTCTTCCTTCAGTTAGTCCTGACGAAGAGTCTCGGCCCGAAACGTCGACTGTACCTCTTCCTAGAGATGCTCCGTGGCCTGCTGCTTCACCAGCAACTTTGACGTGTGTTGCTTGAATTTCCAGCATCTGCAGAATTCTTCGTATTTACCATGTATTTCCTATTTTGATTAGTCCTACCAAAGTGTAGCACCTCACATCTATCAGCATTAAACTCCGTCTGCCATTTTCAACCCACTCTTCTAACTGACCTAAATCTCCCTGCAAGCATTGAAAACCTATTTCAATATCCGCAACTCCACCTATCTTAGTGTCATCAGTATACTTGCTCATCCAATTTACCACCCCATCATCCAGATCATTAATATATATGACAAATAACATTGGACCCAGAACAGATCCCTGAGGCACATCACTGGTCACCAGCCTACAATCTGACAAACAGTTATCCACCACCACTCTCTGGCGTCTCCCATCCAGCCACACGAAATCCATTTCACTACTTCAATATGAATACCTAACGATTGAACCTTTCTAACCAACATTCCGTGTGGGACCTTGTCAAAGGCCTTTCTGAAGTCCATTTAGACAACATCCACCACTTTACCCTCGTCAACATTCCTAGTAACCTCTTCAAAAAATTCTGTAAGGTTTGTCAAACGTGACCTTCCACGCACAAATCCGTGTTGACTGTTCCTAATCAGATCCTCTCTATCCAGATAATTGTATATACCATCTCTAAGAATACTTTCCATCAATTTACCCACCACTGACGTCAAACTCACAGGCCGATAATCGCTACGTTTACTCTTAGAACCCTTTTTAAACAATGGAACAACATGAGCAATACGCCAATCCTCCGGCACTATCCCCGTTGCTAATGACATTTGAAATATTTTTGTCAGAGCCCCTGCTATTTCCACACTAACTTCCCTAAAGTTCCTAGGGAATATCATATCTTCTTTTAGCTTTTCTAATTTATTTCTTAAGTTTATTTTTAAATTGTTTATATTCCTCGAGCACCTAATTTACTCCATGTTGCCTATATATATTGTAGATGTCTCTCTTTTTGCGAACCCGGTTTCAATATCCCTTGAAAACCATGGCCCTTTCAAACTTTTAACCTTTCCTTTCAACTTAACAGGAGCATAAAGAATCTGCACTCTCAAAATTGCATCTTTAAATGACCTCCATTTCCATATTACATTCTTCCCATAAAACAAATTATCCCTATACACTCCCTCTAAATCTTTTCGTATCTCCTCAAAGTTAGCTTTTCTCCAATCAAAAATCCCAACCCTGGGTCCAGACCTATCCTCCTCCATAATTATATTGAAACAAATAGCATTGTGATTACTGGACCCGAAGTGCTCCCCAACGCAAACATCCGTCACCTGACCTATCTCATTCCCTAACAGGAGATCCAAAATTGCCCCTTCTCTCGTTGGTACCTCTATGTATCGCTGCAAAAAACTATCTTGCACACATTTTACAAACTCCAAACCATCCAGCCCTTTTACGGTATGGGCTTCCCAGTCTATATGTGGAATGTTAAAATCTCCCACAATCACAACCTTGTGCTTACTATAAATATCTGCTATCTCCATACAAACTTACTCCTCCAATTCTCGCTCCCCATTTGGTGGTCCCATAAGTGGTCCCATACACCCCATAAGTGTTACACCACCTTTCCCATTCCTCAATTCCACCCAAATAGCCTCCCTAGGCGAGCCCTCTAATCTATCCTGCCAGAGCTCCGCTGTAGTATTTTCTCTGACAAGCAATGCAACACCTCCCCATCTTGTCCCTCGGATTCTATCACACCTGAAGCAATTAAATCCAGGAATATTTAGTTGCCAATCACACCCCTCCTGTAACCATGTTTCACTAATAGCTACCACATGATACTTCCAGGTATCAATCCACGCTTTAAGCTCGGTCACCTTTCTTATAATGTTCCTAGCATTAAAATAAATGCATTTAAGAAATTTTCCACGTCATACTCTCTGTTTATCACTAACTGTGCAAACAACTTTACTATTTACTTTTTCTTCCTTCTCCCCTACATCTGTTCGTACACTCTGGTTCCCCTGCCCACTCGTATCTAACTTAAATCCACCGGAGCCACTCTAGCAAACCTACCTGCAAGAATATTTGTCCCCCTCCAGTTCAGATGTAGACCGTCCCGCCAGAACAGGTCCCACCTTCCCTGGAAAACTGCCCAATTATCTGTAAATCTGAAGCCCTCCGTCCTGCACCATGTCTTCAGCCACGTGTTGATCTGTGCTATCTTACTATTTATAAACCCGCCTGCACGTGGCACTGGTGGCAATCCTGAGATTGCTATCCTGGACGTCCTGTTCTTTAACTTGTCACCTAACTCCCTAAATTAACCTTTCAGGACCTCCTCACTCTTTCTACCCACGTCGTTGGTCCCTACATGGACCACGACATCCGGCTGCTCACCCTCCCACTTGAGAATACCGAGAACTCGATCGGAGATATCACGGACCTTGGCACCAGGGAGGCGACAGACCATCCGGGATTCTCGATCTCTTCCACAGAACCTCTTATCTGTCCCGCTAACTATCGAATCCCCTATCACTACTGCTCTCCTCTTTTTCCTCCTTCCCTTCTGAGTTGAGGGTCCCATCTCGGTGCCAGAGACGCGACCACTGCAACTTGTCCCTGGTAGGTCGTCCCCGTCAACAGTCTCCAAAATGATATACTTATTATTGGTGGGAACGGTCACAGGGGTGCTGTACTCATTCTGTCTAATCCCCTTCCCTCTCCTGACAGTCACCCAGCTACCTGTCTCCTGACTCTTAGGGGTGACTATCTCCCTGTAGCTCCTCTCTATTTCTGCCTCTGCCTCCGGAATAATCCGAAGTTCATCCAGCTCCAGCTCCAGTTCCCTAACTCGGTTTGTGAGGAGCTGCAGCTGGATGCGCCTTTCGTAGGTGCAGCAATCAGGGACGATTGTGCTCGCCCTGACTTCCCACATCCTGTAAACGGAGCACTCAACTGCCCTAACTGCTGCCTGCATTACCCACTCCTAAGGTAATTACATTTATTAAAGGAACTTACCCGGTCTTACCTCACTTGGAGTGAAGCTCTTCGTCAGTCTCTGCTCGCTGAAGCCTCAGGAACCAAAGCCTACCTACTCTGTCTTTATGGGATGGTGTGGCCCTATTTGTCGGCCCTGCATTTATTTCTGCAGGGCACTGCGAAGGGAATGCCCAGGATACGGGCATTTTTAGGTTCAACCATGAGAAGAATCGGAATGGAATCTATAGATGGCAGAAAGTATTTTGTTAAATTATGCCGGTATTCTCACCAGGGAGAAACGTGTTGATGGTTGTGCTCTTGACCCACAGGACAGTGAATGGTAGCCTTAGCAGCCTATTGTATTCCTACAGCTAATTGAACAAAACAGTGTTTCAGTATCTAAATGTCCCTCAGGTGGATTCAACATCGGCTTTGTCCGTCACTTTACCGTTTCAAACTCCACAGCACGAGTAGGAAATGTTATACGTATTCGTTATAAGATATTTTCAGAAGGCCTTTGACAAGGTGCCACACATGAGGCTACTTAACAAGATAAGAGCCCATGGAATTACGGGAAAGTTACATACGTGGATAGAGCGTTGGCAGATTGGCAGGAAACAGAGAGTGGGAATAAAGGGATCCTATTCTGGTTGGCCGATGGTTACCAGTGGTGTTCCACAGGGGTCCGTGTTGGGGCCGCTTCTTTTTACGTTGTACATCAACGATTTGGATTATGGAATAAATGGCTTTGTGGCTAAGTTTGCTGACGATACGAAAATAGGTGGAGGGGCCGATAGTGCTGAGGAAACGGAGAGTCTGTAGAGAGACTTGGATAGATTGGAAGAATGGACAAAGAAGTGGCAAATGAAGTACAATGTTGGAAAGTGTATGGTTATGCACTTTGACAGAAGGAATAAACCGGCAGACTATTATTTAAATGGAGAAAGAATTCAAAGTTCTGAGATGCAATGGGACTTGGGAGTCCTCGTACAGGATACCCTTAAGGTTAACCTCCAGGTTGAGTCAGTAGTGAAGAAGTCGAATGCAATGTTGGCATTCATTTCTAGAAGAATAGAGTACAGGAGCAGGGATGAGATGTTGAGGCTCTATAAGGTGCTGGTGAGACCTCACTTGGAGTACTGTGGGCAGTTTTGGTCTCCTTATTTAAGAATGCATGTGCTGACGTCGGAGAGGGTACAGAGAAGATTCACTAGAATGATTCCGGGAATGAGAGGGTTAACATATGAGGAACGTTTGTCCGCTCTTGGACTGTATTCCTTGGAGTTTAGAAGAATGAGGGGAGACCTCATAGAAACATTTGGAATATTGAAAGGCATGGACAGAGTGGATGTGGCAAAGTTGTTTCCTATGATGGGGGAGTCTAGTACGAAAGGGCATGACTTAAGGATTGAAGGGCACCCATTCAGAACAGAAATGCGAAGATTTTTCTTTTTAGCCAGAGGGTGGTGAATCTATGGAATTTATTGTCACGGGCAGCAGTGGAGGCCAAGTCATTGGGTGTATTTAAGGCAGAGATTGATAGGTAACTGAGTAGCCAGGGCATCAAAGGTTATGGTGAGAAGGCAGGGGAGTGGGACTACATGGGAGAATGGATCAGCTCATGATAAAATAGCGGAGCAGACTCGATGGGCCGAATGGCCGACTTCTGCTCCTTTGTCTTATGGTCTTATGGTCTTATGGATATATAAGAGGTACACACTGACATACGTAACTTTAACAGCTTAATACGCAATTTTCCCCTGAATCAATTTCTTTCTGAATTCCAACTTCGAAAATCCTCTGGTGACTGTAATGTCGTTACTGTTACTTATTTGCATTTAAACTGGTGTTGATACAATGCTTTCTATTTTTCTCTGTCTTTGATACAGCAGCCGATAACGTCTGTAATGCTGGGGTCATTGGTTTGGATTTCGCTCTGCATACTTCCCAACATCTGTGTTTGCTACTGACTCGGTAACCGTGCAAACACTGAGGGTTTGCGCCAGAAAAAAAAATAATGTTAATGTATAATCTCCAGAAATAAATCACCGGAGCAGAGTAAGTGAATGATATTAAAGGTGCGCCATCACAGAGAAATAACAAGACAGAGACTCCACTCGCAATGTTGGAGTGGAATCAGCGCTGATGAGGTGGATTCAACAACAGGATTACAGACTACTGTCGCCACCAGCGATGCTCAGATAATGTCCTGTCATTGCCGGACTAGTTTGACAACATCGTACTTGGTGTTGCAATCCCAGCATCGACCGTCTCTTGAGGCTTTAAGACTGGTGTTGCGTCCAGTTCAATGAAATAAGGCGTGTTATTTCCCCATTGGCAGTAGAGAAATAATTGCTAATTAGCAGTAATTAGCACCAGTCCATGTACGAGTTGTTTTCATCATTTTGTAACCGATTATTTTATAAAAGAATGTCATTCTGTGCTTCAGCTACATTTAGGACGGAAACATTCAGACGCGGTGGACTCTCAGCAACGTGTGATCGGTGAAGAGTTTTACCCAGTAGGCGCAAAAGAAATCTGCTATTTGGGCTTTGATATAACTGTTTGAGTTTGTTTACTGGCTATTTACAACTTTTATAACATTTAGAAATCGGGAACATTCCGAACAGAACTGTAAATACTAACAGGCTGGATTAACAATGCTTGATGAGAGGACTATTTGTTACACAGTGATTAAAATTGTCGGTATCCCGGGTAAGTACCTTCCGGTTACTTATGCAGAAGCAGAGACCTCACGCTGCTCTCAGCTACTGCTGATGTGATTTTAATCGGTGTTTACAGGGTCATTAATAATATTTAAAATACTCCTGGACAGTCTGACAAATGTGAAAGCCTTAGAGAGAGGTGATCCAAAAGCGAACAAACGGGACCGGCTCAGATGGCCATGTCGGTCGGCATGGAGATATTGGGCCGAAGGGCGCGTTTCTGTGCTCTATCATTCCTGGACTCTACTCATCGCTGCTGCATCTGTGATCGTGAGGAGATAATGCAGCATGTGCTACTTACTGTAAAGCGCTTTATGCTGCGGTCAGGTTTTCAAACAAACCGCATAAACACAGGTGTTCTTTACTTCCGCTGATAATGTCCAGCAAGGATAAACGATGGATGTTATTTCAAGTGAACAAATCATGGCTGTATTTCTATGCAAAATGCGCTTGATTTTCTTTATTCTTATTTCTGTTTTTTTTTTGTTTCACTGTAGTTAACCTTGTTGCAATCATCATTCTCCGCCGAGGAAAATGCGGTCTCTCCAAATGTGTTACGCGCTAGCTGGTGGCGATGGCTGCGGCGGATCTAATGGTGGTGATGATCGAAGTCCTGTTCTACCGGATGGGTGAAGCGTACAGACTTTACCGAGTCCTGGACAACGCTCCGTTCTGCCTTGTCTACTACGTCATGTGTCACGTGGCCGTGGATTGCTCCGTCTGGTTCACTGTCGCCTTCACTTTCGATCGCTGTGTGGCTATTTGTTCTGCTAAACTTAAAACAAAATACTGCACCCCCAAAATTGCGGATTTGGTGATTGGCGCAGTATCTATTGGTTTCTGTTTTTAAAAAAATCCCATTTTACTTCCTATATATGGAAACAACAGGTTTTTTGAACGGTAACTGGGTCTGTTTCGGTAGACCCGCACTTCCTCTCACCGAAGGGTTTGAGGGATTTTATTGGGTGGACCGTCTGTTGAATCCGCTACTTCCTTTCTTCCTCATTTTGACCCTCAATGCTCTGACCGTCAGACAGATACTGGCGGCGAGCAGAGTCCGGCGGCGGCTCAAGGGACGGGGAAATTTCGGGAAACAGCGAGATCCGGAGATGGAGAGTCGGAGACAATCCATCATTCTGCTCTTCAGCCTGTCGGCGAGTTTCCTTCTCTGCTGGGCGACAACCACTCTGGTCTTCATTCTCATGCGATGCCTCTACACGGACCTGGAAATGTCTATTCGGCTTTTTCAGGCACAGTTTTGGGGTTCTGTGATTCAGAATTTCAGCAGCTGCACGAATACATTTATTTACGGAGTGACCCAGACAAAATTCAGAGAGCAGTTGAAAATTGTTCTACTCTACCCTGCTATTTTAGTTTGGAAACATTTTAGAAGTCTGTACCGCTCAGTTGAAAGGGTGAAATAATTTTCCCATTTCAACAAATATAAGTTGAACTTCCGGAAAACATTGCTGTTCCCAGCAGTTCCGCCTTTCCGTCATTTCAGAAAAAAAAATACTTTTTAATATAGATTAGATTGCTTGGATATTTCCTTTCTGAAAAATGTGTTTTACCTTGCGCATTATATCGCTGTAATATCCGGTATTGAAAAAAAAAGAGATCTAGTCTGGAAATGTGCATTATCCAAACCTTTGGAGTGACCCAGTCGCGTTTGCCATCTCGACATCCGTTCTCTTTCCATCTTGTTCAGAGTTTTCCCTTTATTTAATGTTCCAGTTTGCCTACTATACCAGCATGTAACCGGGAGATTTATTGCTCTTTTCTCTGTCTAGCTGAACCTTTCCAGTTTCAGCAAACGTCGAAGCGCACAATATAATTGAATCGATTCACTGAACGGCTAATTCTGCTGCTGTAGTTTCATGATCTACTGGAACTTGTTTTGATTCCACGTCACATCCCGTCAGTTTCTCAAGTATTCAAAACCTGTTCTTTGATTTTAAACTGTAAATCTCGGATCAAAAACGTCATTCCCCAATCTTTTTTTCTGAACTGTATTTTCCTTGACAAGTTATTCAAATATTTCTGTATGCTCGTGTGCGACGCGAAGTTCACATTGTACAGTATTTCCAAAAGCTCGATGCCTCTCTCTCACTCGATCACAATCACTCTGGTCACTCTCTGTCACGCTGCATGTGTTATCAGGCTATCGTGAAAAGAGCGTGACGCGTCTGGAAATCCGGACGTCTGTCCTTGTTCTCGTAAAACATTGACTGCCGTTATATTAAAATAAGCAAGAGCAGTACAGATTGTCTAATAAGTAGTACTACACACGAATTATTATAAATTACCATAATTACACATTGCACATTTAGACGGAAAAATAAAACCGTGAAGAATTTTGCTCCTCTTTATAAGAAGGATGTCAGAAATATAGCCAATTCAATTCAGTTATTTTTCCTTAAGTCTATCTACGCAATATTAACTCAAAACAAATGTGACGTGCTGACAGGGAACTATGCCCACTTAAACGGACAATTCAATTCCATTCCAAATCACTTCACACAAACGTCCCAATCACTAGAGCAACATATTATGATCGAGTCCCAACGTTTAAATTGCCCGTTCATCTAATTCGGAATTTCTGGAAACATACTGTGCAATCCAGAATTGCCATCTCTCTTTAAAAACATTGAATTAGTAACCAGTCGTTCCCAATTACTTGAATACCAAAATTCTCTCGAATTTCCTCAATATGTTCTGCCACTTTGCTTCACGTTGCTCTCTCCAACAACAAGGTTGCAGAAAGATTAGGTTAGCAGTCATTTCCGTTTAGTTATCGCTACGAGAATATTTATAACTTGACGTGTAGCAAAATCCGGAATTCACTTCTAATTTCAGGTGCAATCAGTGCTTGATTATTGCTTTAAAATTCAGACAGATTAATTTGCTTTCAGACAGATCTACCTTACGGAAGCCCAGCGACATCTCTCAGACACTGTCTCTTACTTACTCCTCCAACGGGACCCCAACACGGAGCACCAGGCCATTGTCTCCATACCATTACTGACCTTATTAGCTCTGGGGATCAACTTCCACTGTAACACCCTCACAGTTCCCGCCCTTGGCGTCTCCCGCTTCTACCTCGTACCCAATAGCCTCAAACATGCCTGTTACAGCTTGTTCCGCCCCTCTGAATTCATATCTGTATAACTTGGCTCAGTTTCATCCCCCATGGTTCATTCCCTTCCTATACGCATCCATGACAGCTCACAAGCTTTGGATCTGTTCAATGTTTTCAGGTGCCCTGGCCCAGATCCAGTCCCTATACACATTATCCCTCACCAGGATGCTCCCAAAGCTCCCCCATTTCTATCTGGACACCAAACCCAACGACTTCCATTCCACCATCACTTTCCTCCGTCTGGCGGAGCGTGTCCTCACTCTCAATAATTTCTCCTTTAGATCCTCCCACTTCCTGCAAACAAAATGTGTGGCCATGAGCACTCGCATGGGTCCGAGCTATGCCGGCCTTTTCGTCCGCTCCGTGGAGGCGCTGCTCAATAAATTCAAACGGATATACCAAACACCAGAGAGTCTGCAGATGCTGGACATCCAAAGCAACGCACACAAAATGCTGGAGAAGCTAAGCAGGCCAGGCAGCATCTATGGAAAAGTATAAACAGTCATTTATTTCGGGCTGAGACCCTTCATCGGTACAGGAAAGGGTGGGGAGAAGTCAGATTAAAAAGCTGTGGGAGGGGAGGAAATAGTTAAGGTGGCAGCTGATAGATGTAACCGGGAGAGAGGGAGGGGTGAAATAAAGAGCTGGGAAGTTGATTGGTGAAAGAAATAAATGTCTGGAGAAGGAACAATCTGAATCGAGCAGAGAGAAGTCCATGGAAAAAAGGGACGTGGGGTGGGTAGGGGAGAGCACCAGAGGGTGGGGATGATCAGGTAAGAAGAGAAGTTGTGAAACGGAGACATGAATGCGGAATTCAGAGTTTGTCGGGGTGGGGGTGGGCAATGACCAGATGTTAGAGAAATCGATGTTCATGCCATAATATTGGAGGCTACCCTGACGGAATACAAGGTGTCAGTGCTCGAACCTGTGTGTCGCCGCCTTGGCAGTAGAGGAGGCCACGGACTTGCGTGTCAGAATGGGAATGGGAAGTGGAATTGAAATGGGAGCCCACCGCTTTTCGTGGCAGGTGTTCGACGAGGGGGAGAGGCCTTCCGATCCACGCTGGGTATCACTGATATGTAGGAGCTCTCAACGGCCGGATACAGTAGATGACCCCAACAAACTCGCAGGTGAAGTGTCACCACACCTAGAAGGACTGTTTGGGGCCCTGAGGGAGGAGGTGTAAGGGCAGATGCTGCGCTTGTTCCAGGTGCAATGATAAGCGCCAGGAGAAAGATCAGTGGGGAGGGTCAAGGGAGTCACATAGGGAGTCATCCCTGTAGAAAGCAGAAACGGTCGGGGTCTATATGAGAATGGGTAGATGTTCTTGATAGTGGGATCACATCGGCAGTGGTAGAAGTTACGTGCAATTAAGTGCTGAATGCGGCTTGTGGTGTGGTAAGTGAGGACAAGAGGAACTCTATCCGTGATGGGGCGGTGGGAGAGTGGTGTAAGGGCAGATGTGCGTGAAATGGGAGAGATGTGGGTGAGGCAGCGTTAATGTTGGAGGAGAGGAAGCCCCCTTCTTTGAAGAAGGAGGACACCTCAGTTGCTCTGGAATGAAAAGCCTCAACCTGAGAGCAGATACAGCGGGGACGGAGGAGCTGAAAGAAGGGGTGGTATTCTGTACAAATGACAGGGTGGAAAGAGGTACCGTCCGGACTGCTGTGAGTCTGTAGGTTTGTTAAATATACCAGTGGATAGACTGTCTCCGGAGATGGAGTCAGAGATGAAGAAAGAGAAGAGAGGTGTCGAAAGTGAATTTGAGGGCAGGGTGGGAGTTGGAGCCAAAGTTGAATAAATCGACGAGGTCAGCAGGAGTGCGGGAAGCAGCAACAATGCAATCGTCGATTTAGCGTTGGGTGATTTGGGGAACATTGCTGCTGTGGGCTTTCTACAAGAACTGGTGACTTATCCAAATTGATGCTTTCCAAAAGCTCCAGCACATCCCCTTCCTTAATACCTACTGCTCAGTCTATTCAGTCCACTGTAAGTTATCACTATAATCGCCAAGATCATTTTTCTGCAGTGTATACTGAAGCAAAATATCCATTAAGTGCCTCTGCTATTTCCTCCGGTTCCATGCACTCTTTTCCACTGTCACACTTGATTGGTCCTATTCTCTCACTCCTTAACCTCTTGCTCTTAACATACTTCTAGAATGTCTTGGGGTTTTCCTTAATCCTGTCCCCCTGGGCCTTCTCACGGTCCCTTCTGGCTCTCCTAATTTCTTTCTTGAGCTCCTTTCTGCTAGCCTTATAATCTTCTAGCTCTCTGTCATTACCCAAGTTTTTTGAAACTTTTGTAAGTTCTTTTCTTCTTGACGAGATTTAAAACAACCTTTGTACACTTCTTCGGCTTCTCTGCTGCAGGACGAGTCATAACAGCTTTTCCAGTCAAACCTGGGTCTGAGGTTTCTTACCGGTGGAAATATTCCCAGGAATATTCTCGGCTACATGACGGAGACGTCCACGTCCATCCTAACTTGATAAGAAAAGAATTGGGAGCCACAGTCCAGCTGTGCCTGGCTCTGCTCCAATATCTTCCTGCTTCGACATCTGGGCTTTGAGTGTCCGATGTCCCTCACTCCTCACTCGCAGGAGGAGTTAACGGAGGAGTTAAGCTGTCCGATGCAAAAACTACAGTATGTACAGAAATAATTTAAGTTTATAGTGCAGGATGAAAGAGAAAAATACAGAGGAAGATTTTAACAACTGATCGATCTCCATTCAAAAATCTGATTGCGATGGGAAGAAGCTGCTCCTGAAACGCTGAGAATGTGCCGTCGGGCCCCTGTACCCGCTAGGCGAGGGAGGGGGTGATGTGCCGTCGGGCCCCTGTACCCGCTAGGCGAGGGAGGGGGTGATGTGCCGCCGGGCCCCTGTGCTCTCCTGGCAAGGGAGGGGATGGGGTTGCCGTCGGGCCCCTGTACTCGCTAGGCGAGGGAGGGGGTGATTTGTCGTCGCGCCCCTGTACCCTCTAGGTGAGGGAGGGGGTGGGGATGTCGTCGCGCCCCTGTGCTCTCCTGGCAAGGGAGGGGATGGTGTGTCGTCGGGACCCTGTGCACTCCAGGCGAGGGAGAGGGGTGGGGGGAGTGGGGTGAGCTCTTTACTGACGGATACGGCTTTTTGAGGCATCGTCTTTTGAAGGTGTCTTGCGGGTTCGGGGGTCTGGTGTCTCTGATACAGCCTTCCGAGTCCACGTCTTTCCGCAGACTATTCTCATCCTGTGCAGTGGCCCCTCCATAGCGGGCGGTGATGTTTTCAGTTAGAATGCTCTCCGCGGATCGAAATGTGCGAAAGTTTGTCATGGTCCGGATCGGGGTTCCTTTTAATTTAACTTGTTTATGTTATGATCCGGACCGTTAATTCCCTGTTTTCCCGTGTCCCTCGACTTTGGTGATTAGAGACAATTAACGCTCAGCTGAACCGGTAGTTAATAGGCTCCAGGTTTCAGCCGTTCGGTGCGGGAGCGCCTGTAAAGTCACGGCGTGCCAATGTCATCTGGCTGGAGCAAGGCTTGTCTCGGCCCAAAGCGAGTGTCAGTAATTCGCCTTTCCTCACAGGAGCAATCCTGTCCAGTTACCTCGCCGAAGCGAGCCTGCAAAGTTTCCTCATCAAGGTGGGTCCGTCAGTTATCCCGCCGGGGAGAATCACGAGCCGCTGTCTACTGTTCCCGGGCCGAGTCGAGAGCTCGGCACTACCCGGAGGTTCCAAGCACCAGGTCCTGGCCCCGGCGGCGTCCCAGCACCACGTCCACGTCCTGGCCCCGGCGGCGTCCCAGCACCACGTCCACGTCCTGGCCCCGGCGGCGTCCCAGCACCACGTCCACGTCCTGGCCCCGGCGGCGTCCCAGCACCACGTCCACGTCCTGGCCCCGGCGGCGTCCCAGCACCACGTCCACGTCCTGGCCCCGGCGGCGTCCCAGCACCACGTCCACGTCCTGGCCCCGGCGGCGTCCCAGCACCACGTCCACGTCCTGGCCCCGGCGGCGTCCCAGCACCACGTCCACGTCCTGGCCCCGGCGGCGTCCCAGCACCACGTCCACGTCCTGGCCCCGGCGGCGTCCCAGCACCACGTCCACGTCCTGGCCCCGGCGGCGTCCCAGCACCACGTCCACGTCCTGGCCCCGGCGGCGTCCCAGCACCACGTCCACGTCCTGGCCCCGGCGGCGTCCCAGCACCACGTCCACGTCCTGGCCCCGGCGGCGTCCCAGCACCACGTCCACGTCCTGGCCCCGGCGGCGTCCCAGCACCACGTCCACGTCCTGGCCCCGGCGGTCCGCGATTCTTGTCCTACCCCTCTGTCTGAATCCCTTCTCTGCCTCTCTGGCCTCTAGCCCTCGTCTGCAGCCCCCGCCTGCACTTCGATCTAGTTCCATCACCGGAGATAGATAGGTACTGTCTGGTGTCCATTCGTGTTGGTCTTGTCTTGTCTTGTCCTCGCCTCCGTGGGGTAAGTCAAGCCGTCTTGCCATTGTCCCGCGGAGGGTCATGAGTCCCGGCCCTATGTCCTGTACCCAAGGAGGGGTCCCGGCGCTCTGTTCTGTGTGCGAGTCCTGGCCCTATGTCCTGTACCCAAGGAGAGGTCCCGACTCTGTATTCTGTGTATGTGTCCATGGTTCTATGTACCTGCTCTCCCGAGACCGAGGCTCTGTGTTCCTATGTTCCTCCTCTCCCTAGCCCATATCATGCCCATGCCTGGTTCTGGGGTCCGAGCCCGAGGCAAGACCCAGGTACTGGGTCCTTGACCACTCTCGGGACCGGAGTCTATACCCTAGCCTCTTCATGTCTCATCTAGTTCTGGGAGCCGATTCCGAGTCCTAGCCCAGACCCTTGGTCCCGGCCTAGTCATTGTCCTCAGTCCTTGTCCAGTTCGCTACTCCTACTCCTGCCTAGCTGTCCTGATATCGAACAATAAACTAAATCTAAGTAACCTCACAAGATGTGTCTTGCATTTGGGTCCACCCTTGCTCCCAATGGCCGCCCATTGTGATAGAGCCTTCGGTGACATATCAGTTCCCCTCAAACTCTGAATGAACTATGGCCGCAGTCGTGCTCTCTTTGAGATTGCATCAATATATTTGGGCCCGGGATAGATCTTGAAAGAGGTTAACACCAATGAAATTGAAACTGCTCACTCTTTCCACTTCTGGTCGGTCAACGAGGGGACTGTTGGATGGTCCCTCGACCTCCCGTTCCTGAGCACAGAGGCTGAGGGGAGATCTGGCAGAAGGTGATAGAGTTATCAGAGGCCTAGAAGGTGAATTGTTGTGGCCAAGATAGAAATATCAAGTGCGTGATGGTCGGTATATAACGTGAAAGGAGAGTAGCTTAGAGGAGATGCGCGGGACAAGTTTTTTTTTTCACAGATGATGGAGGGTGCCTGGAAAATCTGTCAAGTGTGGCAGTCGGTAATACATTGCTGTTTATAAAGTTGTTGGCTTAGCCCATGAGCATGCAGTGAATGGATGGAGATGGATCATGTACAGTCAACAGAGTTTAGTCTCATTGGGTATCTTGTTGAGCGCAGAAGTAATGAGTCAAAGGACTTGTTCCTGTACTCCACTATCTCCACGATCCCAACATGTCCAGGTATTGTATTCACATTGTAATATGAGTCCATTCATCATCTTCTGTCCATTCACCCCCATTGATCTCGTTCTTCTGCACTGATGGGTGTAATATAGCACCCTGCATCCTGTAGCACAGGAGTAACACTTCCGCACACCCTGTCCCTGACGAGGGGAACACTCCCAGCTGTGCAGTGACGTAATCAGTGACGTCACACTCTCAGGATTCTTCGGTCAAGCGCGTGCTGCGGTGTGTAGCTCTGGATGATCCCAAATGTGAAACTTGAGCTTCCCTCGCATTCCCGCTCACAAACTCTTTCTGTGCTGCACAGGAGAAGGCTGTCACAATTTTATCAATGAAAAATGCATGGCATATTGCAGAGCAGTCCCAAGCTGTCATAAGAAAATCGAAATAAATGTTATATTATTTATGAGTGGGAAATAACTGCAGTTAATTCCTGAGCTTGTGCACATTGAGGAATAGGTGACAGAATCAGCAAAGAGTGCGGAATACACGGTGAAGGACACAATTCAGAACTGTTGAGAGAAATGGGGCTCGAACATGAAACTCGCTGCCTCTGTGCGTTTTATTTTGATAAATTCATCAATTTAATTATGCTCTTACTTAATTAAATTAACTGAAATATTTATTTTCCTTATTTTCATTCAACATTTCAGAGACTGTTTTGCCAAAGCGTAGAAATTTACGGATCAGGTGCTGTTCGATTGGCTCTATTTGGCTTAGGAACGAATCGCATGCAGAATGATGACGGGCCGAATGGTCTGTTTGGCATATGACTCTATTACACAGGATGTACTGCTCCATACAACCGTCATCATTCATCGGTGCACTGTCTCTCTCACAATTTTAACATAAACCAACTGCAGGAGACTCTTGTTCTAAAAGTATCTCAGGGAATGCAGAATCTATTTTCGGAGTATTTACTGAATTAGAGCAACAGAGAGAAAGGAGGAGGAATATAGACCCACTCACACTGAATCAGAGGCTCAAGGGTACAGGACCGAGACGACACACGTAATGCTCGAGCAGAGACTGACAGATAAGGAATGACCCCAAAAATCTCACAGTGTAACAGAGACTGACAGATACAGACAGAAACCCACATTCTCACAGTGTAACAGAGACTGACAGATACAGAATGAAATCCGCACTCTCACACTGTAACAGAGACTGACAGATACAGAATGAAACACACACTCTCACACTGTAGCAGAGACTGACAGATACAGAATGAAACACACACTCTCACACTGTAGCAGAGACTGACAGATACAGAATGAAACCCACACTCTCACACTGTAACAGAGACTGACAGATACAGAATGAAACCCACACTCTCACACTGTAATAGAGACTGACAGATACAGAATGAAACCCACACTCTCACACTGTAACAGAGACTGACAGATACAGAATGAAACCCACAGTCTCACACTGTAACAGAGACTGACAGATACAGAATGAAACCCGCACTCTCACACTGTAACAGAGACTGACAGATACAGAATGAAACCCACACTCTCACACTGTAACAGAGACTGACAGATACAGAATGAAACCCACACTCTCACACTGTAACAGAGACTGACAGATACAGAATGAAATCCGCACTCTCACACTGTAACAGAGACTGACAGATACAGAATGAAACACACACACTCACACCGAACCAGAGAGTGACACACACAGAAGCCCACACACTCAATCTGAACCAGGGACTGATGTCCACAACATGAACCCCGCACTCTCGCATTGCACCAGAGACGGGTGGCTACAAACGGAACCGTCCTTCAACATTTTACCGGCGACAATCAAGTAGAAATTTAAACCAACAGTCTCATATTATCTGACTGAATGTCTCGTGTTGGTTGATTGTCTCTGCACTGCTGTCGTTCTCTGCCACTAATTTTTATCACTTGTTTATTGATTATTATTATTATTATGTATATATGTTATTTTATATTTGCTCATTCGTTAGTCATTCTTTGTGTGCAGTGTTTCAGCAGTTTTCCTGGTGGTTTAGTGGTTAAGATTCGGCGTTCTCTCTGCTGGCACCCGGGTTCGATTCCCGGTCAAGGAATTAGAATTTGTCTTACTACAACTATAGCATTTATTGTAACATATCGTGTTTATTAACCTGCTGTTTATGTTTCACCTACATCCGCCTGCTTCAGAATTAGGCTCCTTGGCGCATCGGGTTGCTTCGCCATTTCATCGTGGATGACGAAGTTTTCCTCTCAGCCCAATTCTTCTGCCTTCTCCCTGTATCCGTTCATGCCCGGATCAATCGGGAATCGATCAGCCTCAACCTTAAATATACTAAAAGACTCTCTACCTAAAGAATTCACTCCTCATCTCCTTTCTAAAAGGACGCTCCTCTATCCCGAGCCTGCATTCTCTGGTCTTAGTCTCACCCAATTTTGCGGGTGCGTCTCCGCTACCGCGACTCCAAAGAGATTGTATTCCCACACCTGACGAGATAATACTTCGCACCATGTGCGAACTTTAATATATTTCCATGAATGTAACATAATTCATTTTTTCTGCTCGAATATTTAAAACTTCATTATAAACAACGATGAAGATATGTATTAACTTAATTCGTCAGTACCACTGAACATAGAAGAGTACAGACAGGAAAATGCCTTTTGTCCCACCTTGTCTGTGCTGAACGACACCAATCGAAACATTTCATGTGAACATATGTAACTGCCACCCCCGGGGCAGGAACACTCTCCCACTCCTTGTCCCCGACCAGTCCCCCATACGCCCGTCGGGACAAAGCATCAGCATCAATGTCCCTGCTTCCCGGCCGGTACTTCAGGCTGAAATCATAGGCAGACAACGCCGCCAACGAACTGTGGCATCTAATTTCGCCGAGGTCAGGATATAAGTTAGAGGCTGTTGTCCGTCCTCACCTCAGACTTGGCCCCGTAGAGGTAGTCACTCAGCTTATCCACCACCGCCCTTTTCAACGCCAGAAATTTAAACGTGCGTAGGATAGTTTCTCTCGGAGGGCGACAGATTCCAGCTGACAAACGCAACGGGTCTCAACCCGGAGCACTGAAGCGTCCGACGCCAGGATAAAAGGTGGAGATCTCTTCCCAGAAACTGAGTGGTTCCTTGTGGCAATATAGGACCAGGTGGCTGACACAAAAATAACAGAAAAGCACACTAAAAAAAAACTAACAAATTAAAGATGAAGTGTATTTTCCCGTGTTGTGCCTCTCTCGGGCTGTAAAGCAGAATATGCTGTTTGAAACTATCCAACACATTGCAGGATGCAGCAACAATTTGCTTCAATCTGTTCGCTTACACAGGCGCCATCTAGTGGCAAGCATCATTCACCAGGATCTCGCTTGAAGATGTAAACTCATGACAGGTTACTATAAATATACGCCTAATCCAGTTTTTCAGTCGACGTCTGACAATTATATCACGACCGATCCATTATTAGAGATAGGGCGATACATGATACCCGCCCGGATATAATATCACAGGATAAACATGCAAAGACAATTTACCTGATTGGTGCAGCCATTCCGACATTTACAACACACAGGAATCAGTCAGTGAAAAACACCTGAAATATGCCGACTTGAAACAGGAAAATGGAAGTCTGCGATACATGAACAATCCTCCCAGTTGTAATATATACGACAGGTATCATCCCAAAATCAGTACACTGAAACATTAGACAGTTAGAGCTGCAGAACAATAATAACACCGCTAGAATAGGCCGAAAATTCATCACAATTGAGAAATGATTTTTTTGTCTGTGTCCATACCTCACGTTATACCAGTTTTAACTGAGAAAAGCTAAAATTAACGTTAAACATGCGACTGTACTGCGGAGAATACAAGGGAGATTCAACATGCAGTTTGTACGGATGGAAATTTATGAAGAGAAAAATCAGGAAGCGAGGTGACATTTTCTTCTCCTTGCGGCAGAGTAAACATTTGCTTACTCCATGGAAATCTGCACAATTATGAAGCAAATCGCGGAGCTCTGCGGTGTTAATCATTTCCCCATGACAGGTGTATCTAACATGAAGGACAAGTGCGAGGTTTACTGTAAATTCTTGCAGACTGTTGACTTTCTTTTCCATTTCATTCTGATGCAAAAGACTAACGTTACAAATGAGATGCAATTTTGCCGATTAGGACTTGATTGTCCCCGGATCCTCTCCCGCTTTATCATTACCGAAAGGGGTGTGGCGGTGACAGGAGCCGGAATATGGTGGGTGAATAAACATAAAAGGTCGGGTGAGTTCAATAATTGATAGGAGGCGGATGTCGCGGGCTGAAGGGGTGAATGTGTATTTTCCCGTCTTGTGCCTTTCTCGGGTTCTAAACCAGTTTTATTCTCCACGCTGCCATGTTCTCCGGTGTCAGTTCTGCAGTGTTAAGATGGAAGTCACCACAACCCCCTCTGAGAAGAGCTTAGATATTGTGTTTATTAATTAGTTGAATAATTGACATGAGCGGATATTTCGCTGCGCTGATGAACTGCTCTCTGAACTTGGACTGAGTCACCCCATAAATTAAAGTGTTTGTGCAGCAACTTAATATCATCAGCATGTATCCGGTGTGTTGGAAAATGTATCTTGAATCATGGTAATTACTTTTACCCAATCCGGAAAGGACTTCAGAAACGTTTACTGACCACAGAGTGATGAAACTTCCGGAGATGGTGAGAAGTAAGATCACAGACCTCCTCCTGCTCTCCATCTCCGGGTCACTGCGGTTCTCCGCCTTGTTCTGACCCCTCAGTCCCTTACGGACGCGACTAGTCACCAAAATGTGCCTGACTGTCAGAGCGTTGAACAACAGTATTAACACGAACGGGAGTAATGGATTTAGAGCGGTAGTGAAACAGTCATATCCCAGCCACCCGGGATCCGTGTAGTAGCTCGGCTTTGGAACGCAGTCCCAGGGTGTATTGTCAATCACTGTCACAGGCTGCAATACGAAGAAATAGGGAACATTATTCAAACAGAACAGAACGCCGGTTGTTATCAGAACCACAGACGCAGTTTTCCCGGTGCAATACTTTGTTCTCCGTTTCTGACAGCAGATGGCGACAAACCGATCAAACGTGAAGCTGACGGTGAACCAGACAGAACAGTCTATGGCTGCCTCTCCCAGGACAGCGATCACACTGCACACGGGGGTGATGTCCAGGAAAGTCCCAGGGAAGTAATAATAACTGACCCGCCACAATATCACCGCAAACACGATGGTCAGTAGATCCGCCGTTGCCATGGCCGCCAGGTAGCGAGTGGTGCAGGTGGAGAGGCCGCACTTTCCCCGGGACAGGATCACAATCGCCAGTAAATTCACTGGTTGCGGGGCGGGGGAGGAAAGCAGAAAGATTGAATGCATTACTGTCTCATCGCTCTGTGGGTCTCTGTGCCGAGATAAGCTGTAAAGAGAGGACAATCAAACTTTGCGGCCGCTCATTACTGGAGGTTCAGAAGGTGTAAATCGGGTTTCGCAGACGCCTCAAAGGCGCGCAAGCAGGGAGAAAGGTTACGGCCCTCGGTGCCGAAAGAGAAGCGGGATTTGGGAAGGAGGCATTGTCAACTGATAGCAAAGGGCACTTTTCGGCCGATGTGTAAAGTTTGAATACCTCGGCAACTTTCACGGCGATTGTGATTCCCGCGATCCCATCACCTATCTTCCAGCTCTCTTCGCATGTCGCCCAGCCCCGCTGCCTCGGACTTTGTCCATTTACAATGTTCAAATTCCAGGCAGATTTACTTCCTCTGTTCGCAAGCTTTCATCTCCTCCTCGACTTCCCGTTTGTCAGCCGGCCACACGGGCTCAGCTGGGCTCGCTGCTTTTAAATTCTACAACTGCCCTTGGCCGCGGTTCCTTCACACTATGTGATGAGATCGGATCTGGAAGTTCCCATTTTTTTTTTTTTTTTTTTTTTGCTTTGCACATTCTTCCTGACCTGCTCCAAATTACAAAAGTATTATTCTAAATGGATCGATCTTTATTGTTCCGGAGAGGAGTATCCCATGTAGTCTTCACCGTCAGGCAACTAACGGACATCGCTGGGTTGGCTAACCCCCTCTTCACGGATAATATGGCGTGGAAACAAACCTTGTAAACTGAAACGCACACCGACGCTTATTTGAATTTTTGAAACTCCCGATGGTCTGAGATCGAACACACAAGTGAATCTCACCGGGGTTTCGCTTACCGCGTTCCCTTCAATCTCGCAGTATTTTTTTCCTAACAATTCCCTTAAATTTGAAATTAAAGCATCTTGAACTATTAATGCGGGGGAAAAAACACCAAGTAGCCCTTAAACGTGCCGAGCGCGCAGGATTATCGGAGTTTACTTTGTATTGATAAATCAAAACAGCTTGCCATGGATCCACAATATATATCCATCTCCCCGATCTTCCACTCTACATCTTTTTCATTTTTTTTCCAGCCGAATCTACTGATTAAACTGCAAGGGAACTTCTGACCGGTCACAAGAGTTTTGTCACAATGTCTGCACCGCACTCACTGATACACCGGCATCTCACCGCTGTCGGTAACTGAACGAGTCCAAAACCCGCGCACATTGAACAGCAAATGTTAGTTCGCGTCTGTTCTTACCAGGGACACCGATAACGGCAACAATCAAGTAATATATCTTTCTCACGCGGTAAAGCGTTTCAAGCATTCTGTGTGATCGCGGGCAGCCTGTCTTCCAGCTGCCCGCGATCTCGCTGAAGAAACTCTGAGCTGATGAATCTCCACGCTCATTCATTTATACTCGCTCCGGCACACTGAATATTCAATACTGCACAAGGCTGACGTGTCTTCCAACAGTGGGGTGAAAATAAGCATTATATCATTCAAGTAAAATCCCAAACGTGATGAGGTATGGAGAGCTTCACACGAAATTGCAAAATCTCACAGATGAAGAAACGACGATTCGGGAAGTCAGTAAATGTTGTTGAGAAACACTCTCAGGCTCACCTCTCCGTTTCATGATTCTTATTGTTGATCTTGTCCACTCCCAGTCTCCACAGACTTTGTCATCATAGACCAATTCGGTATTGTTACGGGGCTGCTCTGTTTCACTCTGGAAATTGTCTCTGTTACAGATCTTTCAATAGAAATATATAAAAAAAGTTGTTGTACGTTCCTGTAATATAGTGAACAGCCATAAGCTGATATCGCATCCAGGCTTACGAGGTAGGGAACGCACGCAATCCGTTATTCACAATAATCACAACACATTCAGAAAGTTGGAAGAACTCAATAGATAAGGCAGCATCTATGGAGATGAATAAAGTGTCGACGTTTCATGCAGGGACGCCATCTTCAAATTAATTAACGGTTCGTCGAGCACCTTAGCTCCAACATCAAAAAACAGAATTTCTCACTGGCCAACCATTTCAATTATAATCCCCATTCCCAGTCCGAAATGTCGCCCCATTGCCCCCTTTTCTGCCACATGAGCCCACTCTCAGGTTGGAGGAGTAACCTGCAAACGTATTCTCACTATGGAACCTCCAATCTTATGACATGAGCACAGATATCTGAAACTTCCGGTGTTTACCCTCTCCCCTGTCCCGCTTCTTCATTTCACCACTCTGGCCTCCTACTCTTCTCCTCACCTGCCAGTCACGTCTCTCCGGTCCTCTCCTGCTTCCCTCTCTCCCATGATCCACTCTCTCCTATGAGATTCCCTCTTCTCTAGCTCTTTGTTTTTGTTCCCGTTATCACCCAAGCCACATTTCGCCCTCCCATCCTACAGATGTGGTTTCACCTACTCCCTTCCAGCTTGTGCTCTTTCCAGCTCCTCCCAACTTCGTATTTTGGCATCTTTCGCCGTTTCACTCCATCCCGAAACTGGGTTGCAGCCCAAAAAGTCAACTGTTTTTTTCATTTCGATCCATGCTACCTGACCAGGTGAATTCCTCCAGCATTTTGTGTGAGCATAAAATTGATTGCAGTCCGTCACGTAGTAAACCAGCTACACTCAAAGTTTGCACCGATATGAAGCAAATAATTCAATTGGTGCAACTGCTTAAACTGACAGAGTATCTGCATTCATTATATTTGTATCAACAATGACAATTGTTTTGCAGAAGCACTGAATTGGTAGCATTGTTAACAGTGAGGTAGAAAGTCATAAGACCATAAGATATAGGAGCAGTAGTAGGCTATTCAACCCATCGAGTCTGCTCCGCCATTCAATCATCAGCAGATTCAATTCTTCCAGACATCGTCACTCCTCTGCCTTCTCCCCATATCCACTGATGCCCTGGTTAATCAAGAACCAATCTATCTCTGCTTTAAATATACCCAATGACTTGGACTCCACAGCCGCTCGTGGCAACAAATTCCACAGATATACCACCCACTGACTAAAGTAATTTCTCCGCATCTCTGTTCTAAATGGACGTCCTTCAATCCTGAAGTTGTGCCCTCTGGTCCTAGAATCCCCTACCATGAAATATAACTTTGCCACATATAATCTGTTCAGACCTTTTAAGATTTGGAATGTTTCTCTGAGAATGCCCTCATTCTCCTGAACTCCAGGGAATACAGCGCAAGAGCTGCCAGAATTTCCTCATACATTTCATTCGCCTTCTTCACAACAGACTAAACCTGGAGGTGAACCTTTAGTGTTTCTTGCACAAGGACACCCAAGTCTCTTTGCGTCTCTGCATTTTGAATTCTTACCCCATCTAAATAATAGTTTGACCGTTTATTTCTTACCCCAAAGTGCTTGGCCATACATTTTCCAACATTGTATTTCATTTGCCACTTCTTTGCCCATTCCCCTAAACTATTTCAGTCTCTCTGCAGTCTCTCTGTTTCCTCAGCATTGCACGCACCTCCACCTATCTTTGTATCATCGGCAAATTTAGCCACAGATCCATTAATAACGTAGTCCAAATCATTGACATACATAATAAAAAGTAACGGTCCCAACGCCGACCCCTGTGGAACTCCACTGGTTACCGGCAGCCAGCCAGAATAGGATCCCTTTATTCCCACTCTCAGTTTTCTGTCAACCACCCAATGCTCCACCCATGTTACAAACTCCTCTGTAATTCCATGAGCTCTTATCTTGCTAAGCAGCCTCATGTGCGGCACCTTGTGAGAATCCAAGTACTCCACATCTACTGCATCTCCTTTGTTTGCCCTACTTGTAATTTCCTCAAGGAATTGAGGTAGGTTAGTCGGGAAGGATTTTCCATTCAGGAAACCATGCTAGCTTTGGCCTGTCTTGTCATGTGTTCCCAGGTATTCCATAATCTGATCCCTAACAATCGATTCTAACAACTTCCCAACCACTGATGTCAGGCTAACAGGTCTATAGTTTCAGTTCTGCTGCCTCCCACCCGTCGGAAATAGCGGAGCAACATTTGCAACTTTCCAGTTATCCGCTTTTTGAAAGATCATTGTTAATGCCTCCGCAATCTCTCCAGCTATTTCCTTCAGAACCAGAGGGTGCAGTCCATCAGGTCCAGGAGAATTATCTACCCTCAGACCATTAAGCTTCCTGAGCACCTTCTGAGTCGTAATTTTCACTGCACCTACTTCACTTCCCTGATACTCTTGAATGTCCGGTACACTGCAGATGTCTTCCACTGTGAAGACTGATGCAAACTTCCCATTCAGTTCCTCTGCCGTCTCTGCGTCTCTCATTACAAATATGTCCAGCATCATTTTCTATTAGTCCTCTATCTACCCTCAATTCTCTTTTCCTCATTATATAGTTAAAATGGTTATAGTATCATCTTTTGATATTAGTCGCCAGCTTCCTTTCGTAATTCACCTTTTCCTTCCTAATGACCTTCTTAGTTTCCCTCTGCAAGTTTTTAAAAGCTTCCCAATCATCTATTTTCCACTAGATTTGGCGTCCTTGTATGCCCTCTCTTTTGTTTTTGTTTTATCTCTGAATTCACTTGTCAGCAACGGTAGTGTCCTTCTTCCATTCGAAGTTGACTTCTTGTTTCGAATATATCTGACTTGCACTTCCCTCATTTTTTTCGCAGAAACTTCAGGCATTGCTGCTGTGCTGTCCTTCCTGTTAGTGTCCCTTTCTGGTCAACCTCCGCCAGTTCCCCTCCCATGCCATTGAAATTTCCTTTATTCCACTGAAATACCGACACATTGACATTTACTTTCTGCTTCTCAAATTTCAAACTGAACTCGATCATATTGTGACCACTGTTCCTTTATGGTTCCTTAACCTTCAGCTCTTTTATCACCTCCTGATCATTGCACGACACCCAATCCAGAACTGCCGACCCCGTATTGGGTTCAACAACAAGCTGTTCTAAAAATCCATCTCTTAGACATTCTTTAATTTCTCTCTCCTGAGATCCAGAAATGGCCTGGTTTTCCCAATCCACTTTCATGTTAAAATCCCCAACGATTATCATGATATTGCCCTCTTGACACGTCTGTTCTATCTCCTGCTGTAATTTGTAATCCACATCCGGGCTGCTGTTTGGAGGATGTATGGAACTGCAATTCGGGTTCCTTTAGCGTTGCCATTTCTTAACTCAACCCATAGAGATTCTAAACCTTCTGCTCCTGTGTCATCCCTTTCTATACACAGAGCCACACCACCCATTCTGCCTACTGACCTATCTTTCCGATACACCGTATATCCTTGGACTTTCATCTCCCAATGGCAGGCATCCTTTAGCCAAGTTTCAGAGGTGGCCACAACGACGTACTTGACAATCTGCAGTTGAATTTAAGTATCGTCCGTTTTATTTCTTATGCTGAGTGTATTCAACTGCAACACTTTCAGTCCAGTATTTGTTGCTTTCTGTTTCAACTGCACCACGCCTCCATTGCCCTGTAACTCATCCCACTGGCTGTGATTATGTCTCATCTGCTGTCTTTCCTCTCTATCATTTCCGTTGCACGCTATCTGTGATTTATTTCTGTTTTCTCCTTCCTAAGGCCGATCACTCCGGTTCCCATCCACCAGCCAAATTAGTTCCAACGCAGCTATATTAAATGTGCCGGCTGGGGTGTTGAACCCCTTTGCGTTCAGCTGTAATTTTTCCTTTTCGTACAGGTTGTACCTCCCGCAGAAGATGGCCCGGTGTTCCAGGAACCCGAAGCCCTGCTCCCTACATCAGTCTCAGCTACTCGTTAATATGCCTGATCTGCTATTCTTGCGCTCGTTAGCACCAGTCACAGGCAGCAATCTCGAGTTTACTAACGTGCAGCTCCTGCTTTTCAGCTTCCTAACCAACTTCTGAATTCCCTCTTCAGGACCTCCTCCCTTTTTCTCCCTCTGTCATTGGTACCAACGTGTACCAAGACTTCTGGCAGTTTCCCCCCTCCCTTCAGAATACTCTGCTGCACGCGATCCGAGACATCCCGTACCCTGGCACCTGGGAGTCAACACACCATGCGGGTGTCTCTATCAGGCTGACAGAAACTCCTGTCTGTTCCCCTCACTATGACTACCGCATTCCTCATCTTCCTCTTTCCCTTCTGCACCACGGAACCGCGCTCAGTAACACAGACCCGATCGCTGTGATCGTGCTCCGTCAGTCATTCCCCGGAACCGCATCCAAAAACGAGATAATGATTACTGAGGAGAATGGCCACAGGGGTTCTCTCGACTATCTGAGCTCTTTCCCTCGCTCCCCTAACCGTTACCCACTTATCTAACTCCCGCAGCTTCGGGCTGACTAATTCCCTGTTGCTCCTCTCTATCTCCTGGTCACTCTGTCTAATAAGCTGTAGGTCATCATACCTAACATTGCCTCTCAGGAGCTGCATGTCGGTGCACCTGGCGCAGAAGTGGCCTTCTGGGGGACTGGAAGATTCCCAGGATTCCTGCATCCGACATCCAGAGCAAAATACTAACCCTACCGACATGCTCTCCATTGCTCAAAATAAAAAACACATGTCTGGGTAATACGTAGCCGCTGCACGCTCCGCCCCTGACTCTCCTTCTGTGACGTCAGTCCCACACTCCTCCCGCGGTGCTCCACCCTAGGCATTCCCAGAATCCTTTGCTCCCGCCAGTTTCAATGAGTCACTATTGCAGACACCGCTACCCCTCTGCCGTCCGATTCCTCAATGGACATTAACCCCATGAAACTGCCTCACTTCTTAAATATCTGTTTTTGTACTTTATTAATCTATTCAATGCCCATATACTGTAATTGATTTACTTATTTATTGATTTTTATTTTACTTTTTCCTCTGTATTATTGAACTGCTGTATATATTTTTTTTCCTTCTCTATTATTGAACTGCTGCTGCTAAGTTAACAAATTTCAGGGCACATGCCAGTGCTAATTAACCGGATTCTGATTCTGCCATTTAATGGAATTTAAGTTTTGCGGTGTTATTTGCTGCCCCACCGACCACTTTTCCCTCACCACTTACGAAATTGCCTGATCATCAGTGATTATTATCTGAGTTATTCACTGCTAACTGGTTCGCAGATGAAAACCGGAAAAAAGCTCTTCTCCCGGTTATCGCTGACTATTAAGAATTCCAGAAGCACCTTGCAATCTCAGTATAAAGGGAAAGTTGCAGATTCGGTATTCGTGTTGTGGAGATTAGAATGCCAATCCGGAATATAGGGTGCAGTTGCTCTAGGAGTTTTCGCCTCAATCATTGGCCGATCCAGTTCTACTGGTCGTCCCGACTCCCCTGTCTTCTCCCCATACCCCATAATGCACTGGCTAAGCAAGAAAATATCTATCTCTGCCTTAAGTACACGAAATGACTTGGCCTCCACAACCGCTCGTGTCAACAAATTCCACAGATATACCATCCTCTGACTATAGTAATTTCTCCGCATCTCTGTTCTAAATGGACGTCCTTCAATCCTGAAGTCTTGCGCACTTGTCCGAGACCCCCCAACCATGGGAAGTAACTTTGCCATATCTAATCTGTTCAGGCCTTTCAGCATTCGGAATGTTTCTATGAGATCTCCCTCATTCTCCTGAACTCCAGGGAATACAGCCCAAGAGCTGCCGGACGTTCCTCCTACAGTAACCCTTTCATTCTCGTGAATATTCTCTGAACCCTCTCGAATATCAGAAGATCCTTTCTAAAATAAGGAGCCCAAAACTGCACACAATATTCCGTGTGGTTTCACGAGACCCTTATAGACCCCCGACGTCGCATCCCTGCTCGTATATTCTATACCTCTAGAAATGAATGCCAACGTTCCATTCGCCTTCTTCACGCCTACTCAACCTTGGAGGTTACCTTTTAGGATATCTTGCACAGGGACCTCCAAGACCCTTTGCATGTCTGCATTTTGAATTCTCTCCTGTGTTGTCACTTTCTATATCTGGTTGTCATGGAAGCGGTGGATTTGCTGTTCGCTGTCCTGGACCAGATATTGAGCAGGGTTCCGAATACTTACATCGAAATTTTCTTCTGGTCTGAGCATACTCCGGTTGTGTAAACTCCACGCTGTTCCTCTTCGTTCGGTCTAGTACACAGTACCCTTCACTTTTGATGCATTTGTTGCCAAGAATATTAAAGGAAAATATTGCACCACAAAAATAGAGCATTGATAGTTTAGTTTAGTTTAGTCATGCTTTATTGATCCCGGGGAAAATTTGTTTTCGTTACAGTTGCACCATAAATAATAAATAGTATTAGAACCATAAATAGTTAAATAGTAATATGTAAATTATGCCAGTAAATTATGAAATAAGTCCAGGACCAGCCTATCTGCTCAGGGTGTATGACCCTCCAAGGGAGGAGTTGTAAAGTTTGAGGTCCACAGGCAGGAATGACTTCCTATGACGCTCTGTGCTGTATCTCGGTGGAATGAGTCTCTGGCTGAATGTACTCTCGTGCCCACCCAATACATTATGTAGTGGATGGGAGATACTGACCAAGATGGCATGCAACTTAGACAGCATCCTCTTTTCAGACACCACCGTCAGAGCGTCCAGTTCCATCCCTACAACATTACTGGCCTTATGAAAGAGTTTGTTGATTCTGTTGGTGTCTGCTACCCTCAGCCTGCTGCCCCAGCACACAACAGCAAACATGATAGCACCGGTCACCACAGACTCGTAGAACATCCTCAGCATCGTCCGGCAAATGTTAAAGGCAGATGTTGATTCTGAGGACAGTGCCTATGATCGGCGGTTTAAGTGTCATTTACTGGTATCTTCGTTTCTCGCAGTATTATACAATGATATTTGCTCCATTTATTTGTTTGCCTTCTGTATATTATTTCTCCTTATCTTTCGCGATGCCAATGAACATTTAATTGCACCCTCACTTCTGTAAATCCCAGTCCTGTTGGTTCTCTTGACGAATGGATTAACCGCCGGGCACGTTTTAGTCACCAGCAGAGGGCGCAGGAGACTCCGGTGTGTTGGCAAGGGGCAGGGTGCCAGAGGCTCGGAGATGGAGAACCGCAGGAAACCCCTCGTGCAACGAGGTGCTTAAGGACCGTAAGAAATGCAAGATAACACTTACGAAAGAAATCAGAAAGGTCAAAAGAAGGGATGGTGTTGCCTTAGCAGGCAAGGTGAAGGAGAATCCTAAGGGATGCTGCTGATCTGTTAAGAGCTAAAGGATTGCAGGAGACTGACTTGGTCCTCTGGGAGATCAGAATGGAAAACCGTTTGTTCAGCCAAAGAAATGCAATCAATGTGCATCTGTATTTACTGGGGGGACGGAGAGAGAGTGTACAGAGGTAAGGTAAAACTACATCAACATCATGGACTATACAAATTACAGAGGAGATGTTTGCTGCCTTGAGGAAAATTAAGGGGATAAATCAGGGATCGTCGTCGCTGTTTTCATCGATAACAACGATCTGAATGATTATGTGGTTAAATGCATCAGGACATTTTCGGATGACGCCAAGCTTAGAAGTGCGTTCTGCAGCAAGGAATACAACAACGGCTTGCTGTGGAATGAGGACTAGGTGGCAAAGTGACGTCACAGGTTAGTGGGGTCGTAAAGCAAGCTTCTGGCACATAGGCCAATGTACTGAGTACACGAAATAGGATGTTAAACTGAAGTTGTACAAGACACTGCTGGAGTCTAATTTGAAAGGTTCAGCGCAGCTACCCACAGGGAAAATGTAAGTAAGGTTGAAAGAGAGCAGAGGAAGTTTACAAGGATTTGGCCGGGCCTGGAAAACCTGAGTTATAAGGAAAGATTCAATGGATAAAAATTGGTTCTTCAGAATATAGCAGATTTAGAGGAGATTTCATAGTGGTATACAACGTTATGAGGGGTATAGATAGGGTAAATGTAGGCAGGCTTTTCCAATAATGTCGGTAGGAACACAACCGGAGGTGATGGGTGAAGGGTGAAAGCTGAAGAAATAGAGAGGGACATGAGGTGAAACTTCTTCACTCAGTGATTCGTGAGAACGTGGAACGAGCTACCAGCACCAGTGGCGCATGCGAACTGGATTTCAACGTTTAGGAGATAGTTTAGAAGGTGGGAGTGTGGTAGATACCGCCCCGGTTCAGGTCGATGGGAGCAGGCAGTGTAAATGGCTCGGCCGAAGGGCCTGTTTCTGTGCTATACTTTTCCCTGACACTTTAACTCTGTGACTCTGTGACTCCTTGGTCGCTGGTTCATAACGGTTCACCGGTTGACTACACAAAGGTCTGAAGTAAATATCAGAAGTTGTATTATTGACTCCTAATTTCACCAAGTATTTCGCGGATATTTTTGGATATGCTTTGAGGTCGTTGAAACAACCCCGCCCACTACACCAAACGCTCCCTCTCGCCAATCTGTGAACAGGCCGGATTACTGATTGATTCGGAAGATTCGGGTTGTTGTTCTGAGAGACTCGGAGCTCAGTTATGTGTGTTCGCAGCGGCCTGTTCGTCCGCATTCCTCAGAACGGGGAGCGGCCTTTCTGCTGAAATCAAATCCTATCGGTTCGACGATTCACTCTCATTCCGGTGTGAACAACATCGCTTTAATATTGTATTTAACCATTTCTGCTCCAGGGAAGAGTGACCGGATCTTTAATGTGATTCAAAGTAAACTACCTGGGGTCTCGAACACGCAACTTTACCGGTCATAGTTGCTGCCCTGTCTCCAGCGAGTTTCCAGCGTTTCATTTTTACTTCAGACTCGCGTCATCTGCAGACTTCTGCTGTTTTTAAATTTAAAAAGCAAATTTTAGAAAAAAATGATTTGTGAGGAAAGATTGAATAGGTTCGAACTTTATTCCTTTGAACGAAGAGGATGGAGAGGTAGATAAAATTATGACGGGTAGAGATGGGGTAAATACAAGCGGTCGTTTTCCACTGAACTTGTGTGGAGCTACAACCGGAGGTCATGGGTTAAGGGTTGAAGATGAAAAGTTTAAAGAAAACATGAGAGGAAACATCTTGACTCAGAGGGTCGTGAGAGTGCGGAAAGAACAGCCGGCTACACATGTAACAAGCCAGTTCGACTTCAACCATTAAGGGATAGTTTGGATGGGAGGGGTGCGCAGGGCTTTGACCCCGGTACAGCTCGAAGGGATGAGGCAGTTTAAATGGCTCAGCCGAAAGGCCCGGTTTTGTGTTGTACTTTTCTATGTCACCTTGATCTCTGATGCAGAACAGAGACAACGGGTTGATTCAACAAAGATCAGAAATAATTTTCAGAAGTTTAATTTTTCACAGCCCAAGAATATTCTAGCAAGGAGAGTATGTCCTGCAGACTTTTCAAGCGGTCCCTTCTCTCTGCCCCGCGCGTTGGTCTGTCGTAACCATGGGAACACACAAAATGCCGGAGGAATCCAGCAGGACCGATAGCGTCTATGGAACGGAGAAATACGTCGACTTTCGGGCCGAGACCCTTCAGTGGAACTGGAAAGGAAGGGTAAAGAGGGCAGATCATGGACTGATTTGGAAGATGCGGGTGGTTGTTCTGTAAAACTCGGAGCTCAGGGTCTGTGTGGAAGCATCTGCTGGACCCGCACATTCCTCGGAACAGGGAACGGCCTTTCCGTTGAAATCAAATCCGACCGGTTCGACAATTCACTGTCATTCACGTGTGAAATTATTCACTTTTATAATGTATTTAACCATTTCTGCTGCAGGGAAGACCGATAGAACCATTAATGTGTCTTTAAGAAATTTACCTGGGGTCTCGAACCCGCAACATTACCCGTTACAGTGTTGCGAATGTTTGCTGCGAGTTTCCAGCATTTTATGTTCCCCTCGGACTCGCATCAGCTGCAATTATTCTACAAGTATTTTCAGGATTCCTGCAAGTAATCAGTCCGTGACATTCCTGACTGCAACATTAACTCGGCTGTGTTCCCAGTTACCGTTGCCAGTAATTTTTAAATGTTTGCTGTAACCGTGAGGGTGAGGAGGAGGGAGAGGCTGGTGGAAAGGAGGAGAGTGGGTTTGAAGGAGTGAGCAGGCGGAGGAGGGGCAGGATGAGTGTGTGGAAGTTGCAGAGGGGGAAGATGAAGTTACGTCGGGAGCAGACGGAGTGGGAGAGAGTTAAAGAGATGGGAGACATGGAGAGGGCGAGAGAGGGGGAGACAAAGAAAGAGGGGGCAGTGAAACAGCTGGAGAGAAAGAGGAGAGAAAGGAAGGGACAGAGAGAGGGTGGAGAGAGAGGGAGAGTTTGAGAGAAAGGGTGCGAGGAATCGGGAGAGGGTGAGTGAGAGGGGTAGCGAGCGAGAGGGGAGAGATCAGAAAGAGTTGGAGAGAGGGTGAGTCACGGGTAAGGAGGGGGAATAGGATGGGAGAGGGAAAGGTGGGAACAAAAGGGGGTGAAGGGAGCGAGTGGAGGGAGAGGGTTCAGCAGAGTGGGAGAGACGATGATGGAGAGGGGTGAGAGGAGGGTTGGGTGAGAGAGAGGAAGGGATGTGCACGAGGAGGCGAGTGGGAAGGGTGAGAGTGAAGTGCAGTGAGCAAGAACCGTGAGTGACCGGGAAGCATAGGAGAGAGGAATGAGTGAGGTGGGCGGCAAGGAGAGAGGGGTGTGTAGGGGTACTCTGTGCATCTCGTGATCACAATGGCACCAGATTCAAAGTAAATATGGAAAGGAGTATCTGCATGGGTTGAGATTAAAATTTGGAAAGGACAATTTTGATGGTATCAGAAATGACCTGGCCACTGTGGAATGGGACAGGCTGTTATCTGGCAAAGGCGTTCTAATAAGCAGGAGACCTTCAAAGGTGAAAATTTGAAAGTATAAACTTTGTATGTGCCTGTCAGTATAAAAGGCAAGGATAACTGGTTTACGAAAACTTGTTTTTTTTTTTTTTGATACGTTGAGGCTGTGGTTACGAGATGAAAGGAGTTCCATAGGAGGTATAGGCAGATAGGCAATTATTGAGTATACGAAGTGCAGGGTAACACTTAGAAAGAAATCAAGTGTGCTAAATGAATGCTTTGGGTGAAGGCCAGTACTAACGGATTATACAGATTAGAACAAAAGGATTGCAAGGGATGACATTGGTCCTCTGAAAGATCAGAACAATAAACCATACGTGGTGCCAAAGGAGATGGGGGAGATGGGGGAGATGACGAGATGGAAGAGATGGATATTCTGCATCTGAATTTACTCGGGAGATGGATACAGAGTCTCTATAAATACTGAGGTCCTGGATCCTATGCAGATTATAGAGGAGGAGGTGGATTAGAGAGGATCATCTGTTTTCAGAAAGTGTCTAAAAATGTGTGAGTATGTTACAGGCCAGTGAGTCTGATATCAGTAGAGGGAAAGATATTGGGAGCGATTCTAAGGATTAGGATATATTATTTATTTGATGGACATTGACTGATTATGGATAGTCAGCATGGTTTTGTACGTGGTTGGTCATGTCTCAGAAAGCTTATAGATATTTTGAGGGTGTTACCACGAAAGTTGATGAAGACAGGCAGTGGATATAGTTTTCATGGACTTTAGAGGGGAATTGCCAAGGTCTCGCATGGGAGTTAAGTCAAGAAAGTCCAGTCACTCGGCATTCAATAAACTGGATAAGACATTGCTTTGGTGGAAGAAACCGGAAAGCAGCAGTAGATGGTTACCTTTCTCACTGGAGGCCTGTGACAATGAAATGTTGCAGAGGTCAGTGCTGGCTAAGTTGCTGTTTGTCATGGAAAGCAGCAATCTACATGATTATGTCGTTAACTGGATCGTTAAATTTGCAGAGAATGCCAAGATTAGGGGTGTAGTGGACAGCGAGGAATGTTATCATGACTTGCACTGGGAATTGGACCAGCTGCAAAAATGAGCTAAAAAAAAAACGTCAAACATAATTTAACGCGGACAAGTGCGAGGTGTTACACTTCGGGAGGAACAGCCAGGGTCGGACTGAAACAGTGAACGGTAGGGGACTGAGGAGTGTGGAAGAACGAAGGGATCTGGGGTTACAGGTCCATCATTCATTGAAAGTTACGTGACAGATAGGGTCGTAAAGAAAGCATTTTCAAATATTCGTCTTCATAAATCTATGTATTGAGTACAGGAGATGGGACGTTATGTTGAAGTTGTATATGAATTTGGAGTACAGTGTGAAGGATTGGTCAACTACCTGCAGTAAAGATGTGAATAAGGTTGTAGGAATACTGAATTGTTTTATAAACATGTTGCCGGTTCTGGATGACCTGAGTCATAAGGACAGATTTAATAGGTTGGAAGATCAAGAGGAGATTTGATCGAGGTACACAGAATTATGAGGCGTATAGGTAGGGTAACTGCAAGCAAGTTTTTTCCACTGCAACCAGAGGACATGGGTGAAGGGTGAAAGATGAAAAGTTTATTCTATGGAATTGAATAATAAATGGGTGTTTCAGGCAGAGACACCTCATTGGAAAGGAATGAGGAAGAGGCCAGATCATTGATTTGGAAGATGCGGGTTGTTGTTCTGTTTGACTCTGAGCTCAGGGTCTACGTACAAGCAGCTGCCTGTCCGAGCATAATCCCCAGTACCGGGAGAGGTCTTTCTGCTGAAAACAAATCTAATCTGTTTGACAATTCACTCTCTTTCGGGCGTGAACACAATTACTTTAATATTGTATTTAACTATTTCAGCTGCAGAGCAGAGTGACATGATTTAAAGAAAATTGCTTGGGGTCTCGAACTAGCAACGTTACCATTTACAGTTGCTGCCCGGTTTGCTGTAAGTTACCAGCAACTTGTGTTTACCTCAGACTCGTATCGTCTGCAGTTGGGTTAAAAATAATTTTCAAAGATCCTTTAAATAAATCAGTCTATGGCATTCTCAAATGCAGCATTCCTTCATTACCGAGGGACTGGAACCTGCAGAGTTTCCAGCTACAGTTTCCACGAATCTTTTAAGTGCTATTGAGGTAATGGTGAGGGTGAGGGTGAGAGGCAGGAGCAGAGAGAGGGGTGAACGTGGTCAGATATGTTTGGAGAAAAAAAAGGGTGCAGAATTTCAGAAACAGTACACCTCTCCAACTGTTATTTATGGGGGTGGATCGATCATGCTTTGGGCTTGTGTTGCAGCCAGTGGCACGGGGAACATTTACTGGTCCAGGGAAGAATGAATTCAATTAAATACCAGCAAATTCTGGAAGCAAACATCACACCGTCTGCAGGAAAGCTGAAGAAGAAAAGAAGATGGCTTCTACAACAGGATAATGAAGCTAAACACACCTCAAAATCCACAATGGATGACCTCACGAGGTGCAGGCTGAAGGTTTTGCCATGGCCCTCACAGTCCCCTGACCTAAACATCATCGAGCATCTGTGGATAGACCTCAAAAGAGCAGTGCATGCAAGACGGCCCAAGAATCTCACAGAACTAGAAGCCTTTTGCAAGGAAGAATGGGCGAAAATCCCCCAAACAACAATTGAAAGACACTTAGCTGGCTACAAAAAAAGTGGTTACAAACTGTGATACTTGCCAAAGAGGGTGTCACTAAGTACTGCCTTGCAGGGGGCCCAAAATTTGCTTCAGGCCTTTTCATTTTTTTGTTATTTTGAAACTGTAAAAGATAGAAATTTTAAAAAAAGTTTTCTTGCTTAAAATATTAAAGAAATGTGTCATCTTTAACTTTATACCTCTTGGAAATCAGTTCATCTTTTACTCGCTTAGCTATTCACAGCAACAGAAATTTTGACCGGGGTGCCCAATCTTTTGCATGCAGAGATTGGTAGATTCTTGATTGGACGGGGCATGAAGGGGAGGACAGTGGATTTGGCGCTGACAGGAAAAATGGATCAGCCATCATGAAATGGTGGAACAGACTTGATGGGCCAAATGGCTTAATTCTGCTCCTATATCTTATGGTCTTTTCGCGTATGATAAAAGTTTTGTGCAGGGGAACTCTTTGCATCTAGTGATGACAATGCCTTTAGATTCAAAGGGAATATGGAAAAGCATAACTCTGTTTCATGGGTTGAGATTCTAAATTGGAGAAAGACCAACGTTCATGGTATCAGAAAGGATTTGACCGGTGTGGATTGGGACAGGCTGTTTTTTGGCAAAAGTGTACTTGGTAAATGGGAGACCTTCGAAGGGGAAATTATGAGAGTTCAAAACTTGTGCATGCCTCTCGGAATGAAAGGGCAGTGTACCAGTTTTTGGGAAAGTTGGTTTTCAAGAGATACTGAGGCTGTAGTAAAGAAAAACATTTAGGTGCACAACAGGTATAGATGGGTGGGAACAAAGGAGGTACTTATGGAGTCGATGAAATGCAAGAGAACTCTTTAGAAAGAAACCAGGATGGTTAGAAGAAGGCATCAGGTTGCCCTTGTAGACAAGGTGATGGAGAGTCTGTGAGATAACACAGATATTTTAAGAGAATCAGAATCCGAATCACGTTTATTATCACCGACATGTGACGTGAAATTTGTTAACTTAGCAGCAGCAGTTCATGATAAAATGGCGGAGCAGACTCAATGGGCCGAATGGCCGACTTCTGTTCCTTTTCTTATGGTCTAATACAATACATAATCTATCACGGGGAAAAAAAAATTAAAAAATAATAAATAGAATAATAATCATAATAAACAAGTGTTACAATTACTATAGAATATATTGATTTTAAAACCGTGCAAAAACAGAAATACTGTAAAAAGTGAGGTAGTGTCCAAAGATTCAATGTTCATTTAGGAATCGGATGGCAGAGGGGAAGAAGCTGTTCCCGAATCGCTGAGTGTGTGCCTTCAGGCTTCTGTACTTCCTAAATGATGGTAACAGTGAGAAAAGGGCATGCATGGATGCTGGAGGTCTTTAATAATGGACGCTGCCTTTCTGAGACACCGCTCCCTGAATATTTCCTGGGTACTCTGTAGGCTAGTACCCAGGATAGAGCGAACAAAATTGACAACTTTCTGCAGCTTCTTTTGGTCCTGTGCAGTGGCCCCTTCATATCAGACAGTGATGCATTCTGTCAGAATGCTCTCCACGGAACAACTATAGAAGTTTTTGAGTGTATTTGTTGACAATATACACCGAGCAAAAGGATTCCATAGGACAGAATTGACCCTCTGGATTATCAGAGTGGTAATTTATGCCTGGAGGCAAAAAAAATAATGGTAGAGATCTTAAAAGGATTTTTCTTTGCATCCGTGTTTACGGACACGGAATCTATTGAAGTGAGTCAAAGCAGAAGTAAAGTCATGGAGCCTACACAGATTACAGAGGATGAGGTGTTTGCTGACTTGAGGGAAATTAGGGTAGATAAATCTCCAGCGGTTGACAAGTCGTTCTCTCGGACCGAGAGGGAGGCCATTGCGGTAATTGCAGGGGTCGTAGCAGGTACATTTAAATAATGCTTAGCGTCAGGTCAGGTACCAGAAAATTACAGGTTAACTCGTGTTCTTCTACTATTCAAGAAAGGCTCAAAAATAAGCCAGGAAATCAGGTGTGCATGATATCAGTAGTGGTAAAGTTATTGGAAGTCCGGATTTCAAAGTATTTGACCAGACATGACTGATTAGTATTGTTCAGCATGACCGTGCGTTCTGGGCAATCTCACATCTTTTCGATGAGATTACGAGGAATGTTGATGAATGAAAGGCAGTAGATGCTGTTTACATGGAGCTCAGCAAGGCATTTGCGAAGGTCCCGTGTGCGAGGTTGATGAAAAAAATTCAATTGCTTGGCATTTAAATTGAGGTAGAAAACTGGAGTAGACATTGGGGCCGTGGGAGAAGGCAGGGCATGTAGTACATGGTGGCCTCTCTGGCTGGAGGCCTGTCACTGGTGGAGAGCCGCAGAGATCAGTGCTGGGTCCATTGTTGTTGGTCATCTGAATCAATGATCTGGGTCGTAATGTGGTTAAGTGGATTACCAAATTTGCGAATGGCACCAAGATTGGGATATAGTTGGCAGTGAGGAAAACTATCAGAACTTTCAGTGCAATTTGGACCGGCTGGGAAAATGAGCTTAAGATGGCAGATGCAATGTAATGCAGGCAGGCATGATATGTAGTTCGGTGGGACAAAACAGGGTAGATCTTACACAGTGAACAGCAGGGCACTGAGGAGTGCGGTAGAATAAAGGGTCCGAGGAATACTGGCCCATTATTTATTGAATCTATCATCACAGGTTGTTGGGGTAGTAAAGAAAGCTTTTGGCACATTGGCTTTTATAAATGACTTGCACTGATGACAGGAGATGGGATGTAACTCTGAAATTGTATAAGACATTGGATTGGCCCAGTTTGCTGGATTTTGTGTATTCCACACAAGGATTTAAACGGGGCAGAGTTTGTTACGTGTGCCAAAGACGGATTCCTGTCACAGTATATTGACAGGCCGACTAGGGGGGATTCCATACTAGATCTAGTACTAGATAATGAACCGGGTTAGGTCACAGATCTCTCAGTGGGTGACATCTGGGGGACAGTGACCACCGCTCCCTGCCCTTTAGCATTACCATAGAAAAGGATAGAATCAGAGAGAACAGGATTTTTTTTTAATTGGGGAAGGGAAAATTATGAGGCTATAAGGCTAGAACTTGCGGGTGTGAATTGGGATGATGTTTTTGCAGGGAAATGTACTACGGACATGTGGTCGATGTTTAGAGACGTCTTGCGGGATGTTAGGGATAAATTTGTCCCGGTGAGGAAGATAAGGAATGGTAGGGAGAAGGAACCATGGGTGACAAGTGAGGTGGAAAATTTAGTCAGGTGGAAGAAGGCAGCATACATGAGGTTTCGGAGCAAGGATCACGTGGGTCTATTGAGGAATATAGGGAAGCAAGAAAGGGGCTAAATAAGGGGCTGAGAAGAGCAAGAAGGGGAAATGAGAAGGCCTTGGCGAGCAGGGTGAAGGAAAACCCCAAGTCATTCTTCAATTATGTGAAGAACAAAAGGATGACAGCAGTGAAGGTAGGGCCAATTAGAGATAAAGGTGGGAAGATGTACCTGGAGGCTGTGGAAGTGAGCGAGGTCCTCAGTGAATACTTCTCTTCGCTATTCACCAATGAGAGGGAACTTGATGATGGTGAGGACAATATCAGTGAGTTTGATGTTCTGGAGCATGTTGATATTAAGGGAGAGGAGGTGTTGGAATTGTTAAAATACATTAAGTCGGATAAGTCCGCGGGGCCTGACGGAATATTCCCCAGGCTGCTCCAGGAGGCGAGGGAAAAGATTGCTGAGCCTCTGGCCAGGATCTTTATGTCCTCGTTGTCTACGGGAATGGAACCGGAGGATTGGAGGGAGACGAATGTTGTCCCTTTATTCAAAAAGTTAGTAGGGATAATCCGGGTAATTATAGACCAGTGAGAATTACGTTTGTGGTGGGAGAGTTGTTGGAAAATATTCTTAGAGATAGGATCTATGGGCATTTGGAGAATCATGGTCTGATCAGGGACAGTCAGCATGGCTTTGTGAAGGGCAGATCGTGTCTAACAAGCCTGGTAGAGTTCTTTGAGGAGGTGACCAGGCATATAGATGAGAGCAGTGCAGTGGATGTGATCTACATGGATTTTAGTAAGGCATTTGACAAGGTTCCACACGGTAAGCTTATTCAGAATGTCTGAAGGCATGGGATCCAGGGAAATTTGGCTAGGTGGATGCAGAATTGGCTTACTTGCAGAAGGCAGAGGGACGTGGTGGAAGGAGTACATTCGGACTGGAGGGTTGTGACTAGTGGCGTCCCACAAGGATCTGTTCTGGGACCTGTACTTTCGTGATTTTTATTAACGACCTTGAGTTGGTGTAGAAGGGCGAGTTTGACCCCAGCATCTGCAGATTATTTTGTGTTTAAGGAGAGCAAGTTGGCAAGTTTGCAGACGACACAAAGGTTGGTGGTGTTGTAGATAGTGTAGAGGATTGTCGAAGATTGCAGAGAGACATTGATAGGATGCAGAAGAGGGCTGAGAAGTGGCAGATGGAGTTCAACCTGGAGAAGTGTGAGGTGGTACACGTTGGAAGGACACACTCCAAGGCAGAGTACAAAGTAAATGTCAGGATACTTGGTAGTTTGGAGGAGCAGAGGGATCTGGAGGTATATGTCCACAGATCCCTGAAAGTTGCCTCACAGGTATATTGGGTAGTTAAGAAACCTTATGCGATGTTAGCTTTCATAAGTCGAGGGATAGAGTATAAGAGTCGCGATGTAATGATGCAGCTCTATAAAACTCTGGTTAGACCAAACTTGGAGTACTATGCTCATTTCTGGTCGCCTCACCATAGGAAGGATGTGGAGGCATTGAAAAGGGTACAGAGGAGATTTACCAGGATGCTGCCTGGTTTAGAGAGTATGGATTATGATCAAAGATTAAGGGAGCTGGAGCTTTACTCTTTGGAGAGAAGGAGGATGAGAGGAGACATGATAGAGGTATACAAGATATTAACAGGAGTAGATAGATTGGATAGCCAGCGCCTCTTCCCCAGGACACTACTGCTCAGTACAAGAGGACATGGCTTTAAGGTAAGGGGTGGGAAGTTCAAGGAGGATATTAGAGGAAGGTTTTTTACTCAGAGAGTGGTTGGTGCGTGGAATGCACTGCCTGAGTCAGTGGTGGAGGCAGATACACTCGTGAAGTTTAAGAGACTACTAGACAGGTATATGGAGGAATTTAAGGTGGGGGCTTATATGGGAGGCAGGGTTTGAGGGTCGGCACAACATTGTGGGCCGAAGGGCCTCTAATGTGCTATACTATTCTATGTTCTATGTTCTATGTTCTGGTCACCTACCTTCAGAAAAGATGTAAATAGGGTTGAAAAAATACAGAAAAAATGTAAGGATGTTGCTGGGTCTGGAGAGTCTGAGTTATGAGGAAAGATTGAAGAGTTTAGGACTTTATTCCTCGGAAAGTAGATAGTTGAGATGAGATTTGTTCCAGGTATATAACATTACGGGGGGTAGAGATGAGATGAATGCAAGTAGAGATCATGGGTTACGGGTTAAGGTTGAAAGTTAAGGTGAAAAGTTCAAGTAGACTTTGAGGGGAATATTCTTTACACAGAGGGTCGTGAGAGTGTGGAACGAGCTGGCAGCTACAAATGTTACATGCGAGCTCGATTTCAATGTTTAAGAGAAGTTTGGATGGTAGGTGTATGGTGGGCCATTACCCCTGGGCAGGTCGATTAGAGTAGGCTGGTTAAATATTCGGCCGTAGGACCTGATTTTGTGAATGGACTGCTGAAGGGTCTCGGCACAAAACGTCGACTGTGCTCTTTTCCATAGATTTTGCGGCGCCTGCTGATTCCTGCAACAGTCTGGTATTGTTTCCATGACCCTATGACTTATTCGTCACTGATTCATAACACTGACAACGGGTTGATTAAATAAAGATCCGAAATAAATATCAGTTGAACTATTCTACACCTTAATTCCCCAAGAATATCCCAACAGTGTAGATAAGTTTGAAGCCGTTTCACATTGCATTGCCCGCTGCCCCACACGCTTCCTCTCGCAGATCTTTCATAACCACGGTAACAAACAAGGTGCCGGATGAACTCAGCCGCTTCGGCAGCATCTATGGAACTGAATAATAAATGGACGTTTCGTTGTGAGACACCTCAGTGGTATTCGAAAGGAATGAGGAAGAGGCCAGATAATCCATTTGGAAGATGCGGGTTGTTGTTCTGTTTGGCTCTGAGCTCAGGGTCTACGTGCCAGCAGCTGCCTGTCAGCACACATTCCCCAGAACAGGGAGCGGCCTTTAATCAGCTTACAATTCATTCTCATGTGGGTTTGAAAAAAAAAAAGTCACATCAGTATTTTATTTGACTATCTCTGCTGCACGGTAATGCGACAAAATCTTTAACATGATTTAAAGAAAATTACCGAGCGCCGTGAACCCGCAACGTTACCAGTTACATTTGCTGCGAGCTTACAGCATTTTATGCTCACCTCAAGCTCGCATCATCTGCTGCTGTTTTAAAAATTACTTTTCACGATGCCTTTGACTAAATCAAACTACATACGACATTCCACAACATAAAGAACCTTATCAGGTATCTGGAACCTGGACCATTCCGAATCAGTTGTCAGTAAACTTTTAAGTGGGGTTAATGTACAGGCGAGAGTGAGGGGAAGAGGCACAGTGATGTGGATGGTCAGGGGGTGAGCAGGGTGAGGGGGTGTAGGTGTGGAATTTGGAGAGGGGAAAGCTGAAGATGCGTTTCACTGTTTGGGGCAGGTAGAGTGAGGAAGAAGTGGGGCGAAAGCGAGAGAGAGAGCTAGAGAGAGATGGAAAGAGAGCAGAGAATGAGAGGTGAGGAGAGGGAAAGGGAAACGGACGAGATGGGGAGAGAGTGTTAGAGGAGGAGATTGTGAGAGAAAGAGACTGAAGGTTGGTGAGAGGGTGAGTGAGAGAGGTAGAGAGCCTAGAAGTGGAATAGTAGAGAGAAAAGTAGAGTAAAAGGGGCAGAGGGGAGGGAGTAAGGAGTAGGGAGAAAGTGAGGAATCATAAGGTTAAGTATGATTCCCCCAGCTTTGGGGGAATCTTCATTTTTAATGGATATTGAACCATGTTAGAGAGCAAAATTGAGGTGTGTCATGTAGAGGCAGGTGGGAATAAATAAGATACTTATGGATTATAGAAAATTCCAGAGAAAAATTAAGAAAGAAACGAGGACGGCTATAAGAAGGTACGAGGTTTCCCTAGCAGACTAGGTGACGGAGAATCCTATGGGATTCCACAGGTATTTTAAGAACAACGGGATTGCAAGGGACAAAATTTACCTTCTGGAATTTCAGTATGGCAAGTAAGGCGTGGAGGCAAAAAAGATGGGGGGATTCTTAAATTGTGTTTTTACATTTGTATTTCCTTGGGAAATGGATAGAATCTGGACAGGTGAGACAAAGCAACAGTAGGTCATGGACGTGATAGAGTTTACAAAGGCGGACGTGTTTGCTAACTTGAGGCAAATTAGAGTAGATAAATCCCCAGCGATTGGGGACGCTGGACCCCAAGAGAGGCAAGTGTGGAAATTGCAGGGACGTAGCCAATATATTAAAATTATGTTCAGCGACAGGTGAGATACCAGAGGACTGGACGATAGCTAACTTTTGATCCGCTATTTAAGAAATCTTCCAAAATATTAAGCAGGAAATTTTGGGCTGGTGTGCCTGACATCAGTAGTGGGAAAGTTATTGATAGGAGCGGCTAGATGAGTATTTGAGGACAGATCAGGAATTGTCAGCAAGACTTTGTGTTTTCCAGGCCATCTTACAGATTTGCTCGAGGAAGTTACGAGGAATATTACCAGAACAGTTAATGAAGGCAAGGCAGTCGATGTTGTCTACTTTGCATTTGACAAGTTCCCGCGTGAGAGGTTGATCGATCAGGAAAATTAATTCGCTTGGCATTCAGAGCGAGGTAATAAATGAGAGTAGACATTGGCGTTGTGGGAGAAGGCGGAGAGTGATAATAGATGGCTGCCTCTCCTATGCCGGCCTGTGACTAGTGGAATACCACAGGGATCGCTGCTGGTCCATTGCTGTTTGCCATGTATATCAATGATTTGGACGACAGTATGGTGCATTGAATCAGCACGTTTGCGGATGACACCAAGATTGGGTTAACACCGAAGAAGACTATTAGCTTGCAGTAGGATCTGGACCAGCAGGAAAAGTGGGCTGACAATGGCGGATTGAATTTAATGCTGACAAGTCTGAGGTAGGTCTTACACAGTGAACGGTAGGGCACTGAGGTGTGCGACGGAGCAAAGGCGAATGGAATACAGCTCCATATTTCATTGAAAGTGGCAGCAAACCTTGATAAGGTAGTAAGTAAATCTTTTGACACATTGGCATTCATAAATTATTCAGTAAAGGAGATTGCATGTTATGTTAAATTTGCATAAGTTTATGAGGCCTAATTCGGAGTATTGAGTGCAGTTTGCGTCACCTACCCACGGGAAAGATTTAAATAAGGTTGACAGAGTGCAGTGAACATTTACAAGGATGTTGCCATGATTGGAAAACTTGAGTTATAAGGGAAGATTGAATAGGTTACGACTTTGTTCCTTGGAACGCAGAAGATTTGTGGGAGATTTGATGGAGGTCTACACAATCATGATGGATATAAATAGGGTAGATGGGGTAGAGGGATGGGGAGAGTGAGGGGTAGGTGAGGGGATAGAGGGGGGTGAGACTCCCATTTTTAAGTCAGCACACAATTCCCTCACTGGCGCTCATTTTCGATCAGTCGTCACTCCCTACCAGGCGGCCATTCTGACAACAGTTCCTACTTATATTCTTGCATCACTCCGTCAACAGCGACCATTTTCAAACAGTCCATCACTCCCTCCCTCCGTAAAACTTCTGGCCATTTGGAACAGATGACTTTTAAGAGAAACAAATTCCACAAGTATTTCCGGCGGGTTGTGTTTCAACAATCACTGCTTATGAAATGAAACCCGCTGTTAACCGTGGGCGAGGGGGATTCTTGTGACAATAGTTGTCCGGATGGAAATGCAACAATCCTTAGTACATGTATGTTACTAAATTCCCCTGAATTGAGAAGTGCTGAGAAAATCCTTGACCAGTTGAGTGTGAATATATACAGCCGAACTTGTTTGGTTTAATTTTAGCAGAAAGACAGCTCTCTGTACCTGAACAGATGAGGGACGTTTGAGCTGAATCCATAACGACGCCGGGCAGTCCTTCTTACATAAGGGGCGGAGATCAGACCCTCCCAGAACCCGGGCTGGATCAAATTCGCAGCCTAGGACTGGCTGAGTTAAACAGAGAAACTCCGCCCCACTGGTTGCGATGAAAGAAAAAGGAGAGATCGACACGGAAATCCGGACAGAAAGGGTTAACGCAGCCGGTTTGTTTTCCTCTTTAGGGTTTGCTGCATTGATCCCGCTCCCGCCTCCTCCCGCTGTCAGACCCGTCCTGAGCCGGTGAGAGTTATTGTGACCCGGACTGCGGCAGTCCCGCTCTACCCCGGCTCACCCGGCCCTGTCCATCTGTAATGAGCGACGGACACATCACAGCCGAGTGGCCTCGGGAGCAGCAGATCAGGCTCAACTCTCCGTACAGGGTGAGCACACCTGTGCAGGAACGTTGTCGGTCACCCGGGAAGTCAGACTGATTTCCCGGGACCAAACTGAACGCCATCCGATTACAACATCAGAGGTAAGTGTTGTCTATTATTCTGCACAACAATTTAGCGTGGCTCGGCTTTGGTCGGGATCGGGAGTGAATTTAGTGGGAGAAGCGAGTCAATTATTGTCCAAATGGATTAAGAGAAACGAGGTTTTTGCCGTCAGCCAGAAATACTCTCCAGTGTGGTTCTACTGAGTGTGAGCAGAGGCATCTTTCGCCCCGGTACTGATTTATGAAACATCTCACGGGGCAATGACCCGTCACCGATCCCTCTAAAACAAGAGAAAATCAGCAAATGCTGGAAATCCGAGCAACACACACAAAACGCTGGAGGAACTCTGCAGGCCAGGAAACATCTATGGAAAAAAGAACAGTCGACCTTCGAGACCCCAGCTAATGTACTTTACATCGCGTCACTGGCTCTATCGCTCTTCGCTGTAGCGGAACAGGTTAAACTTTCTTCACGCTGGAAGGACAGTGTTTTGTCGAACCGGTTTGGATTTGATTTCAGCGGAACGGCCGCTCCCTGTTCTGAGGAATGTGCCGGGACAGGCAGCTGCTTGCCCGCAGACCCTGAGCACCGAGTCTCACAGAACAACAAGCCGCACCTTCCAAATCAGTCAATCATCTGCCCTCTTCTCCTTTCCAGTCCAGTCCTGATGAAGGGACTCGGTCCGTAACGTCGACTGTTTACACCCATCCGTAGAGCTGCCTGACCTGCTGAGTTCCTCCAGTGTTGTGTGTGTTGTCATGGTTGCGAGAGCTCCGTGTGGGGCGGTGGGCGGGGCTATCTGTAAGAAACGATACACAGTATCCACGCTATCAGAGTATTCTTCTGGAATTAAGGTGGGAATAATTCAGCTTCTGATATTTATTTTGGATCTTTATTTCCAAACAACCAGTTGTCTGTGCATTGCATCAGCGATCAAGGAGCTATTTGCTTTTTTTTAAGCCTCTTCTGGCGGCGGTGATTTGTGTGTTCCTACTGTTATCTACTTGTATGGTTGAAAATTTTCACAAGTTAACTAAAGATTACGAACAGTGGCCACCTGTTTGAAAGCAAGGGTGCGAGAGCTGTACAGCAAACACATGTTCCGTTTTCAGAGTTTCTTATTCAGACGAATACATCTATTGTTCCTGTGTCGATTGTGAGCAATTTGAACTCCTCTCGTTTATTGCCAGTGGAAACAAAGTCTTTGATTCTGTTGGAGGCCGTGATACTTGATAAACAGCGGGTTTGAAGTATTACAAGGATGGACATGGGGAATAGGCAATGAACTTTTGGATCAGATTAACAATGACCTCGGTATCTGCAGCAGCAGTTTTGAGGGCTCGTGTGGTCCGTTGACCATAAAAGCTCTGACAATTTATCTAATGTAAGCTAGTAGAATGGCTGCATGCGAAGGGACACAGGATTTTATTTATGTATTTGAACTGAAAACAAACATTAATTACTTACGTCCAGCTTTGTGCGTTATTTACTTGCCCCAGCTGCGTTAGGGGGTCGGATTTATGACTGACTCGGGGTGCTGGACAGCACAGTATCGGACCGATAGGCACGATCCCCGTTCCCTGCTAATCCCGCTGCAGACTCCCTGGGGTTCTCGTGCTCCAACTCACGGCCCCGCCCCGTCCCGCTCACTGCCAGACACGCGCGCTCTCGCGGACCGCGTCACCCTCGCGCTCCTGGGACCACGCTCAGACCATTTGGGAAACCCTGCGCGCCCGTCATCTGTTGTCAGGTGATGTGTGATTTATTTAGCACCTATTGGTGTCCGAAAATGTCAAATTATGCCTCATCTCAGACTGAGCTGGCCGCGCAGGTTAAGCATACTGATCCAGGTCCATTGACGCTCATCCGGGATGTCAGACTGTGGTTACCCGGCACCGCACTGAACACCATCCGGTTACGGGATCAGATGTAAGTGGTGTCTCCTATATCAGGGTATAGGTATTATCGGTTTCCCTGCTGGAGAAAGGGTTAAAGTGACTTTGCTCATTCCATAGTGAGAGTGAATTGGGACGTTACAGGTGGAAACTCTTCGGCAGGACTGGAGAATGAAAGGTGGGGGTGGGGGAGGGAGAGAGAAACACAAGGTGATCGGTGAAACCTGAAGGGGGAGGGGATGAACTTTCCCGAACTGGCGGCCTCGCCTCGCTTCCTTGACAGAATCTGCCGGGGTCGGTCCGAGATGTGAGACCTTCACACCGAACCGTCTGAGATGAGCCGCCGCTCAGCCCCTGTTGTTCTGGTCCTGTTAGCAGGATGACGTAAAACATATTTCTATATTGTTACTGACAGAGAATTGTATAATTTCTGTTCTGTGTGTTATCTGAATGCACCTGCCTGTGATGCTGCTGCAAGTCAATGTTTCTCTGTACCTGTACCTTCCCGTACTTATGCACTTGGCAATAAATTCAACAGGACCTGAGAAATCTCAGTGAGATTTGATTGGTGAAGATCATCTTGGCAGACCTGTAGTTCGAATGTAGAGACAGTACACTGTTAAATGCAAAACCCTGAACAGTGTTGATGATCAGAGGGATTTTAGACTCTAAGTTCATCGCTCCCTGAAAGAGACTGCACAGTTAGATCGGGTGGTTAAGAAGGCAAATGGCGTGGTTGTCTTTATTAGTTGAAGCACTGAGTTCAAAAGTCGGGAAGTTGTGTTGCAGCTTTATAAAACTAGTTAGACCACATCTGGAGTAATTCAAACAGTTCTGGTTGCTCCCATTCTAGGAAGGATGTTGGGGCTTTGAAGAGGGTGCAGAAGAGGTTTACCAGGATATTGCCTGGATTAGATCGCATGAGCTATAACGAGAGGCTGGACAAACTTGTGTTGTTTTCTCTGGACACACGCAGGCTGGGGTGAGACTTGATAGACGTTTATAAGTTTATGAGAGACATCTATAGAGTAGATAGACAATATCTTTTTTCCCGGGGTTGAAATATATGAGATAAGAGGCCATGCATTTAAAGTGAGAGTGGGTAGGTTAAAGGAGATGTGAGGGGTAAGTTTGATTTTCCCCCACGGAGTGAGTCACTGGAATTTGTTCCCTGGGGAGACCCTCCGCTCTGATTGCGCAATAATCACTCTGCGCATGCACACAGCCCCCGGAGGGCGGTGGTTATTTCCCGTTCGTTATTGAAGCGGATCGTCTGTGGGATCGGGAGAGGGACAGGGTCCTCCGGGGGAGAGACCACATTTCCATCACTGAGTACTGACACCAGTGTTGACATGGGTGGTCTGATGTTGGGCAGTGTGTCCTGTTAACTTCCCCGACCTGTCGGCCATTTATTCATTATTATCCAGCTATCCGGGCTACTGAAAGATGCATGCATTTCACTTAATTCTCCCGACGGAAGATCCCAATCAGCAATCCAGGCGGTCAAATTCCACACAATTAAAATGGTGAATCAGCCTCAGGATAGAGGGGCGTCTATTTAAAACAGAGATACAGACAAAGTCAGAGTGTAGTGAATTTGTGAAATTAGCAGAGGCAGCTGTGGAGCCAGGTCGGGGGTATTTAAGACTGAGAGTAGATGGGAAATTGAGAAGAGAGGTGATGGGTGGGGATGGGGCAAGAACTGGGGAGTGGGAAGTGGATGCACGTGAGAGGCGAGGTGGGAAGGTGGAGGTAGTGTCAGGGGTGGGATAAGAGTAGGTAGGGGGAAACATGGGGCTGCAGTCGTTGGAAATTAATTCCATAGAGGATTAACAAAGACATTGGAGAGTGCAATGAAGATTCACCAGACTGATCCCTGGAGTGGTGAGTCATCATATGAAGAAAGATCAAATGCGATTACCCTTCCATTTGGAGAATCGAGGACTGAGAGGTGAACACATTAAAATGCACAACATCATTACCGGTTGAACCAGGGATCCCAGTCTCTGAAAAAGGGGGTGGACTGTCCGGGACTGAGATGAGGGGAAATGTCCCCACTCCGAGGGTGGTGAATGTCTGTAAATCCCCACCACAGAGGGTGGTGAAGACTCAGTGATCGTCCTCACGTATAGCAGAGGTCGGCAGATGTGTGGAGATTGAAGGGATGGAGGAAATAAGGATGGGGCAGAAACATGTGTCTGAGACGGGAGAGCAGCCGCCATCTTGTTGATGGTTAGAGGGGCTGAATGGGCACACGTACCAAAGATCAGAGAGATCGAATAGACCTGCGAGGTAATCTCAATACACAGAGGTAGTGACTATCTGGAATGATCTGTTCAGTGTTTGCATTGTTGGTTATCTACCTCGGGTTCAGTATTGTCACCGTGTTTGGAAATTCCCATTCACTGTCATCTGTCTGTGAGCAGCTGGAAATTAAAGCAACACTCAAGATGCTGGAGACCTGAAATCAAATCAGAAATTGTTTGTAGCTATTCTGACACGGGGTGTTGGAGCTGAAGCATTAACTTTGTTCCTCTCCACAGATATTCTTTATCTGTAGAGTATTTCTTGTATTTGCAGTTTTTTAGAAGATTTCGTTGGAATGATTGAAGTCTCCTGGGAAATGGACTTGTGTAGGACGCACAATGTAATTCATTCTCTTACCGCACAGAAACAGGGCTTTCGGCCCATCTAATCTGTGCCATTCTCTGCCTGGACCCATCCACGTGCAGCCAGACCATAGACGTCTATACCTCCCTCATCCATGTACCCACACAAACTTCTCTTCAATACTGCAATTGAACCTGCATCCACATTTGCACCACCTTCTGAGTGAAGGAGTTGCTCCTCAAATTCCCTTCAAATATTTCACTTTTTGTCCTAAACCCATGACCTTACCCAACCTGAAGGCCAAAGGCCTGCACGCATTCACACTATTTCTACCATCGTAGTTTTGTATACCTCTAGCAGGTATTCCCAACCTGGGGTCCACGGATGCCATGGTTAATGGTAGGGGTCCATGGCATAAAAAGGATTGGGAACCCCTGCTGACATCTGCCATCATTCTGTGCATCAGGGAATCAGTTTATAACAGTTCAAACCTACCCCAGTAACTCAGTTCCTTAAATACCAGCAACATGGTTGCAAAGACAAATGATTTCCGGAAGTATATTGTAGATATTGCTCTGATATTAACCATACCTTTGAAACATTCCGTGTCTGCCAGGGCTCCTGTAGTCTCTGCACTAGCCTGCCATAAGGTCCGAGGTACACCTTCTCAGGCCCAGGGGATTTATACATCCTAATTCATATCAAGATAGCAAGCTCCTGATGTGTAATCCCTATACAATCTATGACTTAACTAACGTTCCTCGTTTCTATATCTAACTCCCGAGTAAATTCAGGCACAGAGTTATCATTAAAGATCTTCCCATCTCTTTCGGCTCCACGCACAGATATATCAGATCATCAGGAGATAGCTTGAGACAGCTATTGGGGCAGTACGGAAAACACAGGTTTTCTGAATAAATTATCCAGCCAGCAAATTTTCTGTTATTCATGGAAATGTGCTTATTCCAGTTTTCGTTTACAAGGTTCACAAGAGTGATTCTGGAATGAAAGGTTTTAAGTATGAGGGGAATTGGTGTCTCTGGGTCTGTTCTCAATGGTGGGATGGTGACTCTGGGAACAGGAACCTCAATGAAATCATGAGGTCTGGATGGAGTGGATGGGTTCAAGAAGTTTTTAACAGGAAGGGATATTGTATCTGAGGTCACAATCTCAACCCATTCAATTGTATCTGGGGAGCTTCCCTGCCATCAATCTGTCCAGTAGCAGGATCTGAATAAAACCTACATCAATGCCTGTGGTTGATTGTAGTTATAAGTTATTTGCAGACACAAGAATATGATGGAATTTTTAAACACTCAATTGAACAGAGAAGGACACTTAATGGTTATCACCACAATGCATTGTGTGATGTCCTTTGTAAATATCCTATCGTGACATTTGGAACAGACAAGCCGCATCCAACAGCGTGTTTTGATTTCGGAACAGCTTCTGCACTGCTGGAAGTTCTGTAGGGATGGAACTACCAACAGATTTACTGGATGCACCCCGAGACAGGGTTAAAACAGACACTGGAATTTTAGCTTCCCCATTACAAAATGGCCGAGTGTTCTCTGTTCATCTTTGTCATAATGAAGCTCAAAGCATGTCAGGTTGAGTCTGTTATTTCTTATTCACTTAGTTCTCCTGAACCACTTCCTCCATCACCAGGGTAACAGCCCACCAGAGCTGCAAGGAGTTTGGAACATTTCTATTGCTCTCTGGTCACCACCCCTCAGTGGCCTCTGGAGCCGGTGTGGATGCCCGGATGCCTTGAGCATTCACTGCATGGAATGTGAATCCTTTGTTGGAATGAAGAAGATAACTAATGAATGTAGGGATTGCATTTATACAAATCTGATTAGAATGTCGCTAACATCTTGCAGTCAGTCAATATTTGTACATCAAAAAGAAGAAAAACCTGTAGTGAGCTTCCAGTGATTTATTTTCAATTTTATATTAAAAGATTTTGTTCTTGTTACACTACGGGAGTTGTGGCGGCGAATTGCTCTGCTCCAGATCCCGCTCAACAATAACATGGTGAACAAATGTGCTCAATTTACCTGCTGGAGAAAAGTTAAAATATATTCCCAGCTGCTGGTGACCCACAGCCCGGGTTCCCTGCCCAGTTAAAGCATCATCAGGTTCCAGTTCTGTTTGGGACGAGGGAGGTGTTAGTTTTAGAACTGGAAACAGACAAGACACCGCAGCGTATTACCGACTGGGAAGAGTCCTGAGAGTGTTGGTGATTGGACTAAAATCCTGGGATCGGGCTCCAGGATTATGGATCTGGCAGTGTCTGGACTTTGTCTTTGGCCCAGGTTCGTGCCTCTACAGATGGGGCTGGATGTTCTTCCTTCTGCAATAAAGCAGAAGTTTCTGGTCGGGTGGGTGGACGTTGTTTGTAATTCATGAGCTGTAACGAGAGATAGGACAAACTCTGTGCTGCAGGAAAATGAATTTAAGTTGAACGTAAAAACTTGGGTTGTTTCTCTCGTGTGGTGCAGGTTGGCCTGAGACTAGATAGAGGTTTATAAGATTATGAGAAGCATAGGTAGTGTAGATAGACAATAACTTTCTCTCATGATTGAAATATCTAATGCCAGACAGCTAGCATTTAAGGTGAGGTGGTGTCAAAGGGGATGTGAGAGGTAGTTTTTCCCCCCACAGAGTGGTGTGACTGGAATGTGCTGCCTGCGGTGGTGGTAGAGGCAGCAATATTGGGGATTTGTAAGAAGTGTTTAGACTGTCACGTGAATGTGAGGCAAATGGAAGGATTGTGGGCATTGTGCAGGCAGAAATAATTAGTTTAGTTGGACATTTGATTACTAATTTAATTGGTTCAGCACAACATTGTGGGCAGAAGGGTCTGTTCCTGTGCTGTACAGTTCTATGTTCTGTGTCTGTTGTCGAGAGGTTTCAGGGTAATGGAGGCAAAAGGAGTGAGTGGGAACAACAGGTCAGCTGGAGCCCGATGTGGGAAATGTGAGATCATCCATGTCTGTAGGAGAAACAGAAACACTGACTCTGTTTTAAATGGTGAGGGACTGAGATGCAGTGGGTAAGGAGGAAGGTCAAAGGTACATTATATTATTGCAAGAGTTATTGGGTATACGTTGGTCCATCTCTAACACTTCTGTCCCCTTTCCTGATCTCTCTCTCTCTCCATCTCTGGAGACAGATTGTCAACGGACTTTCTTTATAAATTTACTGATTCCCATGGTTATCTCGACCATTCCTCTTCCCAACCTATCACCTGTGAAATGTTCTTCCCTTTCTCAGTTTCTTTGCTTCCGCCGCATCTGTTCCCAGGATGTGGCTGTCCTCCCTCCGCTATTGATGCTGTCCTCACTCATGTCTCCTCCGTTTTCCTTACATTCGTGCTCACCCCATCTTCCCACCACTGTAATAGTGATAGAGTTCCTCTTGTCCTTAATTACCACCTTTTCAGCCTCTGCAACATCCACCATCTCCAAATAGATCTTACAACTAATCATATCTTTACCTTCCTTGCTCCCACCCTGCCTTCTTCCTTCAACAGGGATCACTCCCTCCACAATTCCCTTGTTCATTCATTCCTCCTCACTAATCTCCCTCCACCCACTTATCGCTTCAAGTGTCTTAAGTACTACACCTACCCGTACACCTCCTCCCTTACCTCCATTCAGAACCCAAAACAGTCCTTCCAGATGAGGCAACACTTCATCTGCGAATCTGCTGGGGTCATCTATTGTGTCATGTGCTCCCGATGCGGCTTCGTTTACATTGGTGAGACCCGCCATAAATTGGGAGACCATTTTGTCGAACCTCTCTGTATAATCTGCCACAAGGGGGACTTCACAGTGGCCAAACATTTCAATTCTCATTACCATTCGGACGTCTCGAATTATGGCCTCCTCTTGTGCCAAGATGAGTCCGCCCTCAGGGTGGATGAGCAACATTTTGTATTTCATTCTACAACGTGATTATATGAATATTGAGTTCTCCTTCCAGTAAACAAAGCCCCCGCCCCACAAACTTCTCTATTCCCCACTCTGAACTTTAATTTAGTCCTCACCAAACTATTATTTCTCCCTGGATACCCTCTTTCCCTTTCTCCTATTGACAAGTCTGTGATTCTTTCATCTCCAGCCTTGACCTGTCCATCGCTTGGCTTTACCTATCACCTTCCACTCGCCTCTTTCCCCTCCCCTACCTTTTTATTCAGATATCTTTCCCCTCCCTCCTCAGTAATGAAGAAGACTGTTTGCCCAAAATGTGGACGGTTTACTCTTTTCCATAGATACTGCCTCATGTGCTGAGTTCCTTCAGCATTTTGTGTGTGTTGCTTTGGATTTCCAGCATTTGCAGGCTTTGTCATTTTAATGTGGTAATTACCGTAACAATTATTTAGGCTTTGTTGAGATTGTACCTGGAATAAGGTTTAAAATCCCGCACCCCAAACTAATACAGGTTATGTAGACCAAAGAACAAGCTTCCGGAGGAACTCAGTGGGTCGGGCAGCATCTGTGGAGGGAAATGGACCGTCAATATTTCAGGCCGAGACCCTCCCTCTGGACTGAGAGTGGACGGGAAATAGTCCGAGAAAAGAGGTGAGGGGTGGGGATGGGGCAAGAGCTGGGGAGTGAGAGGTGGATCCAGGTGAGGGGGGAGGTGGGAAGGTGGAAATATTGACGGGGGGTGGGAGGTGAATGGTTGGGGCAACACGGGGCTGCAGAAGATGAAAATTAATTCCATAGAGGATTAACAAAGGTGTTAGAGACTATTTGTTATAGAGAGTGCAATGAAAAATCACCAGACTGATCCCTGGAGGACGATGACGATCACTGATCCATAGAAACCATAGAAACTACAGCACAGAAACAGGCCTTTTGGCCCTTCTTGGCTGTGCCTAACCATTTTCTGCCTAGTCCCACTGACCTGCACATGGACCATATCCCTCCATACACCTCCCATCCATGTATCTGTCCAATTTATTCTTAAATGTTAAAAAAGAGCCCGCAATTACCACCTCATCTAGCAGCTCATTCCATACTCCCACCACTCTCTGTGTGAAGAAGCCCCCCCTAATGTTCCCTTTAAACTTTCACCCCTCACCCTTAACCCATGTCCTCTGGTTTTTTTCTCCCCTTGCCTCAGTGGAAAAAGCCTGCTTGCATTCACTCTATCTATATCCATCATAATTTTATATACCTCTATCAAATCTCCCCTCATTCTTCTACGCTCCAGGGAATAAAGTCCTAACCTATTCAACCTTTCTCTGTAACTGAGTTTCTCAAGTCCCGACTACATCCTTGTAAACCTTCTCTGCACTCTTTCAACCGTATTTATATCCTTCCTGTAATTTGGTGACCAAAACTGAACACAATACTCCAGATTCGGCTTCACCAATGCCTTATACAACCTCATCATAACAATCCAGCTTTTACACTCGATACTTTGCTTAATGAAGGCCAATGTACCAAAAGCTCTCTTTACGACCCTATCTACTTGTGACGCCACTTTTAGGGAATTTTGTATCTGTATTCCCAGATCCCTCTGTTCCACTGAACTCCTCAGTGCCTTACCATTAACCCTGTATGTTCTACCTTGATTTGTCCTTCCAAC